>NW_028291135.1:300000-600000 GCF_041222555.1 Hakea prostrata
CATATCGGTTTTAAATTTTATGGATTTTGATAGAGTGAATGATATGGGTAAAGAGTATATTAATTATACAACCTACATGAACAAACTTGAAGGGTGTGTCATGAAAGGTTTCGAACATAAAGACTATAAATTAATTTAGTCATTTGATCTTAAATAAGCACATAAATTATGGCACAAAAAATTTGACAAAATAAGTAAAGAGCTTTGGGTTTCAAAATGAGTAACTCTGATAAATGCCTTTACTATAACTTTATAAGTCTATGTCGAATAAGGTCATAATTATTTGCTTATATGTAGACGACATGCTGATTCTTGTTTCTGATCATTCTGTAGTGAGTGACATCAAAGAAACCTTAGCTAAAGAATTTGATATGAAGGATCTTAGTGTTGTAGACACTATTATTGGCATGAAAATAAGTTTTTCTGGGCAAGGAATTACCCTTAGCCAATCTAGCTATATTGAAAAACTAGTTTCTAGATGGGGATACAGTGGATGCAAACTAGTAGAGACATCATATGACTATAACAAAAGCTTGTACCGAATATGGTAAAGCTGTGAATCAGTTAGAATATTCTAAACTGATTGGTAGTCTTATGTATGCAATGAGTTGCACTAGGCAGACATAGCCTATATAATAGGCATGCTAAGTTGCTTCACATGTAATCCTAGTACAGAGCATTGGAATGCCCTCAAAAGGTTATTGAGATATCTTAAGGGTACTACAAACTATGCTCTTCTTTAAATTGGACATCCTCAAATTTTGGAAGGATAATTCTGAGGCATCTTATTGCTCAGAAATAGAAATAACAATCTACTAGTGATTATTCTTACACTAGGTGAAGTGGATGTTAAAAGGAAATCCAATAGATGAACTTGTATTGTTTTGAGTTCTATCTTTTATGGAATCAGAATTATATTCTCTAGCCTCATGAGAGATAAGGCAGAGAGTGGATAAAAAGATCTGATCCTGGATATTCCTATGATTAACTTGAAGATTTGTTTTGTGATAATCAAGCAACAACAATGATAGCTAATGCCTCACTCTTTAATGGTAAGAGGAGACAAATTAGGTTAATGCAGGTTGTGCTGAATTATCTTAATAAAATAAGAAATGATCTCTTTAGTTGATCAATGTAGAACATGGTAGATGCCCTTATAAAGGGATTGAAATACAAATCGAACATTCAAAATTGTGGGAGAGATGGGGTTAAAGACCATATAGATAGATAGGTCTTAATCCTAATTATATGTTATTTTGAATTGTTCGAATTTCATCTAGCCATAGTTAGCATTCATGACAATTTGCATATTTCAGATAATTTGGCAGGATTGTGGAGTATAGAGGTTTGTGAAATCCAATAGATGAACTTATATTGTTTTGAGTTCTATCTATTGGATTTCCTTTTAACATCCACTTCACCTAGTGTAAGAATAATCATTAGTAGATTGTTGTTTCTATTTTTGAGCAATAAGATGCATCAGAATTATCCTTCCAAAATTTGAGGATGTCCAATTTAAAGAAGAGCATAGTTTGTAGTACCCTTAAGATATCTCAATAACCTTTTGAGGGCATTTCAGTGTTCTGTACTAGGATTATATGTGAAGCAACTCAGCATGCCTATTGTATAGGCTATGTCTAGCCTAGTGCAACTTATTGCATACATAAGACTACCAATTAGTTTAGAATATTTTAACTGATTCACAGTTTTACCATATTCGGTACAAGCTTTTGTTATAGTCATATGATGTCTCTACTAGTTTGCATCCACTATATCCCCATCTAGAAAGTAGTTTTTCAATATAGTTAGATTGGCTAAAGGTAATTCCTTGCCCAGAAAAACTTATTTTCATGCCAATAATAGTGTCTACAACACCAAGATCCGTCATGTCAAATTCTTTAGCTAAGGTTTCTTTCGATGTTACTCACTACAGAATGATCAGAACCAAGAATCAACATGTCGTCTACATATAAGCAAATAATTATGACTTTATTCAACACAGACTTATAGTAAAGACATTTATCAGAGTTACTCATTTTGAAACCTAAAGCTCTTTACTTATTTTGTCAAATTTTTTGTGCCATAATTTATGTGCTTATTTAAAATCAAATGACTAAATTAATTTATAGTCTTTATGTTCGAAACCTTTCATGACACACCCTTCAAGTTTGTTAATGTAGGTTGTATAATAAATATACTCTTTGTCCATATCATTCACTCTATCAGAATCCATAAAATTTAAAACCGATATGAATCACTTGATATGAAACAAAAAAAACTTAGAGACATGTCCTTTTTATTTACAAGACTAAGAATCAACGACACAAGAATCATGAGACTGAATCAAAAAACACATTAGTGTTCTATAAAACAAATTTAGACTCTTTCATCCAAATTTTGTTCTCTCTTTCTTGTATTGATTTTAGACCTAAAGAAGGTCTCTAACTTGGTCAGGTTAATTGGACGCATATCTCCTTTAGGTGTTCTCTCTCTTTCCCTCCCTTTTTTTTTCTCCAAAAAAAAAAAATTATTTATGGAAGTGAATGGGCCAATATTGCACCATTGCATACCACTAATCACAATTTTTCAAGAAGGAAAAGTTCATAATGGAAAGCAGCATGTGATTATTTCTTAGCAAGTCAAAGAGCCAACTCCCAAAAGCTACTTTTCAAATTAAAATTCAAAAACTTATCTGAACGGGAGTCTATCATTCTCAAATTTTGCAAGTGGTGGGGCCCGACAACACATATTCCATTCAAATTGGAATTTTGGAGTGGGGACCATTCTAGCCAATTTGAAGCGCAGAAAGATAACCATTCACATATTCTCAAATCTCGAGCCAACATAAAGAATTACTCAAAACATAATCGAAATTACAACATCATATGACTGAGAATAACGTGACTTACAAAATAACCGTCATCAAAAGGTTAAAGCATGTCAATAAAACGAATAAACAAATCAATAAGTTGTATTGCTTTTTATTCTTGACCTTCTGATAATAAAGTAAGAAAGCAGCTTTGCCTTTTTTTCAAAGCAATTTATAACAAGAGAGGTGATGTCATTTGACAAAGTACAAGCAGCTTTACCTTTTTTTCAAAAGCAATTTATAACTATCCGGTTTAATAATCTAATGAATAGTTTTTGTTGAGAATAAAACAAGAGAGGTGATGTCATCTGACAAGACTTTTGCTTTGAGTTAAGAAAGCAAAGTCTTCAAACCTACGTTGCTGTAATTCTCAAAAAAAGACTAAAGCCAACGTGTTCGAAAAGCAAGTTCGTAAAACTTTCTTTCAAATAATCATGAGGCGTGATTTCTTCTTTCTCAAAGTTAAGATATTTATCGTGATCGAAACATTAAATAAATAATTTTCAAAAAACGAGAGAGACGGATTATCAAAATTTTCCGCCTAAAATATCATTCGTTCGAACCCTAAGAACGAAACAAATTACTTCAAAATTAAATAAATAAAGATGAAGTGAGCCACTTACCTGTGTGGAAGGATTACTCACTGTAGATTGTAGATAACTTCGAGCAGCGTTCGATCACCCGACTTTATTGAACAAAAAACTTCTCTAGAAAATTTCTAATGCTTTAAGATTGTTAGGGTGGGTTTAAGCACTAGGTTGCTTAAAGCATTACACCCTGAGTATCTAGATTGGAATACCCAGACCGCTGCTTCCAGCTAGTATTTATAGAATAAATACTGAGTTCTATTGGTAATTGTACTCTCCTACAAAGGCCCATTACACCGTTAGATCGTAACTAATCTGATGGCTCATATTAGAACATAAGTTAAGTAGGACTCAAATAGCTCAACAATAAGTTGGGTATAACTTGAGTCTACGTCCATTCCTCTCGAACCTTAGAGAGAATTCCACTAGTGATGCCCTTTCAGCTCGGTAGGTGGGGGAAACAACAGCTACTACAATCTTGTTGTGTACAGAGAGTTAGAGACCCTTTACATAATCTTAATTGTGGACAAGAATGTCCAATCTCTTACGGATGAGAGAGTCCTACCTTACTCAAGGTCTGGTTTGGAGTCTTAGTATAATCAACACTTACAAAGATAGGGAATGATAAAAATATTACCTATCAAAGGGTGTGACAAAATACCCTTTTGAGTGAGTGATGATGATGCACAATACTATGAATGACAAGCAATGCACCAAATTTCTCCTTAACTCGTTTCTTCCTTCTGATGATTCTTGAGGAAGGATGCCTTGAGATCTTCATACCAAGCTCTTAAATGGAGAACAAAGGAACCCAATGGTATTTGGACTTCTTAGGAAATGAGGCTTGATAGACACGAGCAATAATGAAAGGGAGCCTCCTAATACTTGGATCTTCAAACTAATTGACATAACCATCATAAAACACGCACAAATTGCTTGAGAGAAGCTCTCATTCAATATTCAACTCTATCAAATTGATTTTTTTTTTTTGGGTGGGGGGATGGCTTATTCGACAGCTTTACATAAAAGTCCTACTAACATTAGGAGTCAGAAACTCATTTTACTAGGGAAGTAGAAACAAGCTAGCCTAGACTGATTTAGACTTTTTAAACTGAAAAAAGATATAAGATTATTCTGCTGTTATAACTTAAGCTGGGCAGAATTTACTTAATTAGAATAATTAAGCTAATAAACTAACACATATTCGTCTTTGGCCTAAATGCTAAACTTTTGGGTCCATAGAATAGGCCCATTGCCCAGGGTCTGGGCCAGCCTTCTAGACCCTCTCTAATTGAACCAGCAGCTAAATTGCACTCAAAAACACTCAAGGAACCCTGCAGCTAGGTCTGATTGGGTTCCCAACTCTTGGATCTAGGTGTGGGTAAGTTTAGGGTTACATTTAGGCTAGAATTAGGTCTGAGAACTAAAGAGAATTATTCTGTCTTATACAATCTGCAATTGCAGAATTTTCCTAGTAGAATTAGGCCTGCAAATGTGTATACATCTCTTGGTTAGGGTTAGGGTTAGGGTTTGGAGGGGAGGTAGAAGGAAGGTGTAGGGGAAGGTAATCCTAAAAAGGTTTAGGGTTTGGGTGAGGGGTTGGTAGTTATTAGAGTTGGTGAAACTAGGATTAGGGCTCCTAGAGGAAGACGATGAAGTGCAGGAAATTTCTAACTGATGGAATGTAGTTTTACTAATGGAACTAAAGGTAGGAATAAGGTTATGGGAGCAGTGTCAGCCTATAGGGGGATGGAGGGGGTGAGAGGGTTTGGGAATTTAGGGTTTTAGAAGTAGGGTACTGCTGCCGTAGGAAAGAGGGGGGGGGTAAGTAGGGGTTTGTGCAAGGCTGAAGGCTGGGCTAGGGAATTAGGGTAAGGGTAGGGGTTGGGAAATAATTTGACTGGGATTGGTCTTATCACTCAATGGTTGCTAGAACTGGGGTGTTCCCAAACTGCCACAAGTAGTTGAAGAAGAAGATGATATAATCTAGAAATTGCGGAAAACAAAAAGTTTCAAAACCCAGGTCTTGGGCTTCCTCCTAGGAACCCACAACTCCCTAGTCTTCCTACAATGCTTGTTTGTTCAATCCACTCAATCTGACTTTTACATGAGAGGGTGGCTGATGTAAACCAAAAATCTCCCCTTGACCGAAACTTCTGGAGTGGGCCCACAACACTCAAAAAGGGCCCACCTGGGGCTGGCCGAACCCTTTTGAAGGATATCTTGGTCAGTCCAGCCCTAATTATTAGATAGTTCCAATTTTCATTATTTTATTTTTAATTTATCGAAGAGTTTCAGTCAACTAGGAAGTCTAGTTTAAGTCAAATAAGAGTTCTTTAGTCTTGGGACACTTATGTAAAGATAAGATTCTCAGAAGTCTCTATTTACAAGAAGAGTTCCTTTAGGCACCATTTGTTTGCAAGGGTAAGGTGGGAAAAATAAACATGTGGGACCCATATGTAATAGGGTAGGGAACATGAAAGGAAAGGGTTTTGTGGAAAAGTTTGAAATGTGAGTCCTACTTTGTTATTTTTCATGTTTTTCCAAAAAATCTCACTTATTTAGTGGGGTTTTGAAAAGGAATGGGGTGGAAAAGTTAGCATGCCACGTCAACGGACAAGTTAAGGAAGTTTGTTTGCCAACTTTCCCACCCTAGTGAACCAAACAAGCCTTACTATGGGATTTCATGGAAAAATTTACTTTTTCAAACTTTTTCCCACTGCTTTTTTTCCACCCCACTTCAAATTCAACAAACAAATGGTGCCTTAGTGTTCAGGTCTTAGGGGGAATCAATTTTCAAGGAGATTCCAATAGTGTTATTATTTGGATGGTTGTGATTTAATGTAAAGGGATCCTAATCTATAAAGGAGCCCCACTTAGGTTTAGAGGCTTTTAGTAGGCTATAAATAAGTCTATTCTTTCTTTGTAAGTATTTTAAGTCTGATCATTGAATAAGAACATTAAGTTTGGAGGATGAGGGACCCGGACGGATTCTTCAGTCAAGTTTTCCTCTTCATGATCAGCAACTCTGTCTGGGACTCTTCAACAATTCCAGCAGGTGTTCAAGGGTTTTTTTCAAGTAAGTCTCAGCAATCCCAGCCCCTTCCCCTCCCCTCTTCCTTCACAAGGATCCCCTGCCCCTTCACCTTCAATTGCAGGCCCACCCTATCGCTCCCCCACCTCCCCTAAACCCCCGCAAGCCCTTTACCTCCCCTCTCCTTTTCCGTGCAGATGTTCTCACCCCTTCCCCTGCTGCCACACCTTGGCAGCAGCCTTCCCACACCACCACAACATTCCCAGCCCCCTACAACCCCTCTAGCCCATTACCCTAACCCACGGTACCTTTCCCCTATCCGCCCTTCTTTCTCTGCCTCTTCTTTAGCAGAATCAGGAAAAAAAAAAAAAAAAAAGAGGAAGGAAAGAAAATAAAAGAAGAGTAGAAGAAAGAAAAGAAAAGGAAGATCTAGGAAGAAATAGAAAAGATCCTTTTCCCTTCAACCTATACCCACCTGATCCCTCCCCAAACCACATTTGTCACCCTAGTTTACCCTTCCCCAACTCCCAACCCATTTAGATTTGATAACTATTTGGGTTTTCCCATCATCTCATAAGAACCTATCTATTGTTCCTTAGTGTTTCCTTCCAACTCCCATCTATTTCAGAGCAACCCATAGGCTTCCCATAAAATTGTTGGATTATTTTCTAGAAGATTCTGGGCAAACCCCAATTTTTATGGAATTCTTCCAAGAAACGCTAACCCTAAATTGGGTTTACGTTGGTTGTTCTCTTTATAGCCTTACATTGCAGGAACATTAAATTACAACTCTTAAGAAAAAGAAAACCAACTTGAAGTCAACTTAGGGAATCCAATTTGGACTAGGATTCCCTTTACAACTCAAAAACTTAAATAAAACAACTAGTCTCCTAATTAAAAGTACTTTGCAAAAATAAGAAGCTAACTTCCAAAAGGAATCCTGCTTGAAAATTGGATTTCAACTTGGGCCTCTTACTTAGACACAGATTCTTACTTCAACAGGAACTCTAATATAACTCACAAGGAATGATCCAAATTATAAAATAAAAGTAGATCTAGAATCTTTGGAAGGAGTGGATTCTAACCAAGGGGTCCCTCTCTAATTGGGACTCCTACCCAGATTGGATTCTTCAATAACTTGACCACAACAAAGCCAAACTCAATAGTAAAATATATATGGACTCTTGATAGTAGCCTGCATCTGAATAGCCCTACTAGGGCTGCAAAAGATGGGGTAAAATGAATACCCTGGACAAAATTCAGCCAATTACTTGGTGCACCAATGGGGCCTAGTCTATGGTCCAAATTTCAATGGTTTTATGTAGGTTGAGCAGGGTTCATGGTGAAAGATCTCACAAGATATCTTGCTTTTTCAAAGAAGCGAGACGAGATGGAGATCGAGAGAAAAGAGTTGGGATATCTCGCTTGAGGTCTCGCCATATCTTGCTATATCTCACCTTGGATCTTGCCATATCTCGTTGGAACTCTCATTTTTTTTTTGTGGATTTTAGCTGGATTTTCACTTGCAATTACTCTTAGCGCATCTTTAACATCGAAGGAAGATCAATCATTCTCGGCTTGTCTTATGAACTTATGATTTAATGACTTATATAGAACTTCTAATGGTTGTATAATTTTATTATTTCATTCTTGAAAATTGAGATTGTGATACTCATATGGATGGAATTTTGATGATATTTAGGTTATTTGATGCATTTGATACACTTGCTTTTCATTTATATGCCTTAAAGGTTCTATATTACATGTTATATAACCTTGCATTCCCTAATCCTACAACATTTTGGTTTCACACTATGGTTAGACTTAGAAATCATACTTAGGATTGTTTTTTGACAAATCCAAGGCCATTAATGTGTTCAAAAGGCCTTAAATAGGCTAAATACCAAATTTCAGCCCAATTGGGACCCTAAAATCTACCTAGATGGGCTGCCGAGTTTACGCCAAAAAATTGCATATTTCGACCGAAATCTCGCAGAGATGGTCGAGATCTTGGTTTTTCAAGATGGCGAGATCTCGCTCTCGAGCAAGATCTTCTACCATGGCTAGGTTTCATCACCCATGACCACACAATCATATTAAACAAAGCCCCTACATCTACATCTATCAACCCTAGGTTGATTTCAAAGGAAAATACACTAGTTTGGTGTTGGGTCTGCATCAAGCCCAATTTATGAGTCAGTTGAATTGTCATAGACAACCACAGAAATTACCGAAGCCCATCTTGGTGGTTGAGCTTACTCTGCGACAATGCCTATACATGGTTGATGCCATTTGTCAAGTAATCCTTCTTCTTTGGAACATATGTATCACCAAGGTAAAGCCAAGAGTCATTTTTGGAATGATGAACTGAGAATTAGACCCCACAAGTACTCTTTTTGTTTTCACTGCCAACGGACAGTAGCTTCCTCTCATTTTCATCTCTTGAGAGGAGGGTTGGGTAGTATATTCTGTTGAGGTTTTCTAGCTACTTCATGTGCTCATAGACGTCATTTTGTGATATATTTATTACTTGTTCTGTACCTAACTTTGTAAGATTCTAGTTGTTAATTTCTTGTACTATTCACTTTCTATATTCATAACCCTTTCATTGTTATGAAGAGTTTCTAAGATGTTATTATGACAAACAAAGAGGTATGTCACACCCTAAGCATAAGTTGATGAATGAGATTCAGTTGATTTAGTTATATTGATGCTTTTGCCTCTCATATTCCTCTCTTTGTTCTTTCAACCCTATCACTCACCCTAATAGATCTGTCAACTTGGTATTAGGTAAAACCTTGCCTATACACCATGTATCCTACCTTATCTTTGCTATTGCGAAAAAATAGAATATGAAGTGGCAGAACCATAGTTGTCAAGGCATCATTTACGTGTCACCTCGGCATCTAATGATTTTCTTGGGTCCAAGGCAACAACCCTTCTTATTGACACTTCATGCTTTTGTGTTTATTTTTAATTTTTGACAAATTATGTTATATCTTATGCTTCCATTATTTTATGTTGATTTTTCTCATATTAGGCCACTGGTAGTACAATATGGTTTCTGAGTTGCCTATAAGCATATCATATATTAGTATCATTTTTTTTTATTACTTATAGTCGTCGCAAGCTTAGGGTCTAGGCGATGCCTAGGCAGGCACCTTGTTGCTTAGGTGCCACTCCACTGCCTTGGGTCACCTAGTTGCTGTGAGAACTGTGGGCAACACTGATAAAAAAATCTTGTGGAGGAGAGTGGTTGTGGTTGATATCATGTTCAATATTTCATCTTCAACATGAACATATTCTCACTGATTTTGTAACATCCGATCATGGTCAGATTGTTGATTTCGTTGAGTAAACTAACAATATGAACTGCTCATGTGCTGAAGATTCTCTTGCTCTAGACAATTTTAGATGAGTTTTTTTGATAACTTAGTTATGGACCTAATTGTTATGATATGCGTGATTTTCCACTTCAATTGTAACCGCCAAGTGGGGTCCACCCAGACTGGATAGAACTGGTTCTATTCTACCGAGGTTTTATTTTATCCCCTTATCATCTACTTGTTGGATTAGGAGATTACTTTCTTTTTTGGCTTATGTTTCTATTTTTTGTAGCTTGGTTGACGAGCAAACCAAGTCTATTCTTAGTTTCTATTTTCTGTTAAGTAATCTCATCTATTTTTTGTATAACACAGTTTATTAGGAAATAAATTTAAGACTGGGAATGAGTTACTTAGCTATTAATAAAGTGCTATCTGAGGAGGAGCATTTGACATGCAGCCTTTCTCCTCTCTTCTTCCTCTGGTTCTGGTGTCCTGAAACTGAAACAACTGTAACATGGTATCAGAACAATAATGATTCCTATTACCAGACTTGATATCCCCTGGCTATTGTTTTGGGAGGCTCTTTTAAAAAGTTTATTTTCTACCTATTGCAGCAGGCTGCTGCCCTTCTACTTGCCTGATTGCAATCAGACAAGTGAATATGTGAAGCACAAAGTCTTCCAAGTCTGATCAAAATTTGTTTCTCATGTGCAATGCGCAGCTTGGTTTCAGTTATACCTATTTTTAGTTGTGTATCTCCAGATTCTCAATGCCAAGTTGTAGCTGATTTGTTCATCAGATGAAGCTGAGATTTCAAAGACATCTCCAGATGCAGCTTATCTTGTTGTTGGTTGGGTCGCCTTCTATTGGAACTCTGTTACAAAGCTGGTGATACTTTGTTTTCTGGAGTTTCTATTTTTAGTGCGACTTATCTCGCTCCAGGTTCTCCCTCTGTTGTCGGCAGTAACTATACTATAGTGGTATAGTTTGTTACCCTACTAACCTTTGGGTTTGCTGCATCTGCAAAAATCCATATTCCTATTCTTGTTTGGCCTGTTTGTTACTGCTAGTTTCAGACTGCTTGACACTACTACTAATTACCTGTTGTATGTCTGATCTTTGTTTTTGGTCATTCTACTACCATGAACCCTTTCTTTCCTTGTCTTCTGCTGCTGTCCCCCCCCCCCCAACCAAAAAAATAATAAAATAAAATTGTCCTATTTGATTTGGTTAGTCCCCATCATTTATATGTTGCATATTCAGATCTCCATTTCCCATTTGGTGCTGGAATTAAGTTTCTGCAATTTTTTACCATAGAAAACTTTTTTCCTTGGCAAACTCAGACCTACAAATTCAATCTCATTCATATACTATCCACTGCCTACTGCTTTTGTTTTAACAGATTATTCTGCTCACCTTTGTAGTTGTTACAATTCTAATGTATCTTTTTTCTTTTTCTTGGTTAAACAGTCCTAATGTACTAATTTCTTGATTATCTATGGTTGAGCCTGTGCATCTCCCTCCTTGTCCATATTTTGCATGCCTATACATTGAATTTCCATGTATACCATTAGTCCTCACCATGAAGTTGCCATCATGAGACAACATTGGAAAATATATGCCTAGGCTCTTGCTATTTGGTTGAAGGGTCACTTTTACTTATTCTCTTTTTATTTATTTATTTATTTTTATTATTTTTTGTTTTTGTTTTTTTGGGTGCTTATACTTTGAGATATTGGGTATCGGTTGTCCTTATTTGTCCATGTGTAATTCTAGATGTGAGGGGGAGATTGGAGACATATCTACTCACAACTTGTATCCTTAGATGGTAGTCAACAACAACAATGACTACCTACTTGGTCCATAGTAACCTACGTTGCCTAATTGTTTCAAAAATTTTATATTTGACTTGTAGACTTTTTTTAATGCCCTATTTCTACCTTTGGTTGAGCAGAATTACTACCTACTACCTACTAGCCTTCTTGCGAAGAGCTTATCTACGGACATTGGAGCTGCACTTGTATCTACTTGAGTGAACATTGGAGCTGCACTTTTTGTCTACTTGTGTGGACATTGGAGCTGCGATTTTTGTCTTCAATTGTGGAGATGCCTACCTACTACCTGCCTCTTATGAAGTAGCCATTAGAGATCCTACACTTTGGAGAGCTACTTTCTACTACTGGCATTATTTGCATGGTGGGAGATCTGCGTGAGATTTCTCGCTTTTTTAATTAATTGAGACAAGATGAGAGTTGAGTTATGCAAAATGGGATATCTCACTCGAGATCTCGCCATGTCTTGCCTCAGATCTTGCCATATCTCGCTAGGACTCTTAATTTTTGAAGGATTTTGATAAGCCCCTTGTATCAAGAGTCTATACTTATAAGCGTGGCAAGGGGATCCACAAAATCTAATCAAATTTCCAGATTCAGATTGCCTTATAGGATGAGATTTGGGATGATTCTATTAGATTTGGGGAGATTATGTGGAGGGATATTGTAGGCAAGTAATTACTACTAATATTGGGAAGGAAGAGTAAGTTTTCATGCTTTTGAGTTATTAGGGAAATAAGGGTGAGGGCGATTGCTCTCGGGTAGCCGTAGGTACACCTACCGCTGGTAGTGTGCTTTGTTTTTGTTTCAGCATTCAATCAAAGTTTATCGTTATTATTATTTCCTTGTGTCGTTCCTCCATTGTTGAGTCATTGCATTCGGGTACTTAACAGATTTGTTTTACAAATTTTCAGCTGGATTTTCACTTGCAACTACTCTTAGCACCTCTACAACACCAAAGGAAGATCAATCATTCTCTACTTGTCTTATGAACTTAAGAGTTAATGATTTATATAAAACTTCTAATGGTTGTATAATTTTATTTTCATTTTATTTTCTATCTCGAGAGTCGAGATTGTGATACTCATATGGATGGAATTTTGATGACATTTAAATCATTTGATGTATTTGATACACTTACTTTTCATTTATATGCCTATATTACATGTTGTATAACATTGCATTCCCCAATCCTACAACATTTTGGTTTCACAAACTTATAAATCATACTTAAGGTTGTTTTCTCACAAATCCAAGCCATCAATGTGTTATGAAGGCCTAAATCAGACTAACTACCAAGTTTGAGCCCAACTTGGATCCTAAAACCCCCCAAGATGGACCATCGAGTTGGCAAAAAAAAAAAAACATATCTCGACCGAGATCTTGCCAACTCAGTCGAGATCTCACTCTCGAGCGAGATCTTAAACCATGATTATTTGGATAGTGTCTTTGATATTATTGTTGCTGCTATACTTATAGATGTGATTCATTTTCACTTCTACCTATCGTTCTCATTGTCAAATGGTTCATTTGACATGAAGACATTTCTTTTAATGTACATTTATCTTTTGAGTGAAGTTCTCTCAATGTTTCCCGGCGTCAGCTGTTCCTACTTATGCTCAATATTATGAAGTTAACATGTCCCTGTTATTCAAAGCTGAAGCCTTCGATATGTATAATCTAGCTTGAGGGGGAGTGTCAAGATATGCATGATTTACCACTTCAGTTGTAACACACCATATAGGATCCAACCTAGACTAGATATGATCTGATTTTATTGTGCCAAGGTTTTATTTTATTTCCTTAGCTTCTGCTCATTAGATTAGGAGATTGCTCTATATTTTGGGTTATGTTTAATGTTTTCTATTTTTGTAGCTTGGCTGAAAAGCAAACCCTTTCTAATCTTAGTTTCTATTTTAGCTTTAATTTCTATGCTCTGCCAGTAATATCTAGTTTCTGTTTTCTATGCAACTCAGTTTAGGAAATACATCCTAGATCAGCCTTAGTTACTTTGCTATTGATAAAGTGCTATGCGAGGAGGATGGTTTGATGTGCATCCTCTCTCCTCGCTTCTTCATTCTCTTTCTTCTTCCATTCTTATCTTCTTCCTGCGATTCAGAGCAGCAACTATAACACTAATTATGTTAGGTTGCATCATTATTACAAACAAGAAGGCTACCACATCCAAAGCATGATTGACAAATGAGAAGTTAATTTAATTTTGTTGAGGCTGTTGCATCTCATGTGTCTCTTTTCTCTTTTTTCACTTTACCTCATATTTCTTTATTCTCTACTCTCCTCCCTGCTTCTCGCAACCAGATGTTCTACTAATTTGATCTTCGTCAAGGAGTGAGACGTAATAGCTGAGCAAACTAGAGGGAGAAATATTACTTCTCAAACTATGTAGTTACCAATATTTGGGGGTTCAACCAACAACATCAACAGTGATAACCTTATCATTGACTAAATGGAGTCATTTGGAGGATCAGCCATTTCTTTAGAAATCAAAAGATGTTTGGACCTCGTTAAAGCAATTGCTGTTTAAGGAACTTGTCCAATGAGTTGGTTAGTCATCTTTTACCAAAATAAATTATATCTTCATTTCAGATGAGTTTCTAAAAATAAAAGAAATAGAGGAGAGGTGTGGGGAGATCACCATGGTAGCACCTATTGCTTTGAGAACAGCTGAAAAGGGTCCTTAAGTTTGTGATTAACTGCTATAATTTTGGCATTTTATATATATTTTATTTTTAATGTATAATTGTTTCATTCAGCAAACAATGCAAGATTGAGGCTTATGAGATTGTCCGAGGCAGCAGAGAAGCTTAAAAAGCAAGCTGCAATTGATGTTCGAGTTGGAAAGGAACATGAAGCAAGGGACCTGCTCATTCAAAAGAAGAAAGTAATGCAAGCATTAGAGAAGTCAAAAAGCCGCATTGAATTGCTTGATGAGCTTTCATCTAAGCTTAATGAGGTGTGATCAATGAATCTTTATTGTAGGGTGTTAATGTTGTGACTTTTTCTAGTTCAGATGAAAAAGTGATGGGATCTGTATACATGAGGAACTGGTATTAGCATGATGTATTTAAGATAATTGCTTAATCCGGTAAGTTGTATCAATCTCAAATTTCACGGCTGTCATATTTTGACCTATCAAAGAAAGAAACAAATATTGTATCAATGTCAATGTTTCCTCTCCCTGTGACTCCATCAGAAAACAAGAGTTGTGAGCTCTGCTTTAAATCCATATGTCCTTTCTCCAAGTTTTAGATGTTGCATTTCATTTCAAAGAATGAAATTGCATTGACTATCTGTTGCTGTGTCTTCCATATTTTTAGTTTGTTTCTTGTCTTGTAGATTTTGACTACACTTTACACATAAGCCACATTGTTGTGTCTGGAGGTGCGTCACTGAAGGGGTGGGGGGTGGGAATTTAGCCAACCTTTTGATCATGAAAAGAAAAATGAACTGGATTTTGTACTTGTAATCCCCAGTTTCTTGTAGGTCCAGTTAAGTCAGTTTACAATCAAAACCAATCCAAAAATTATTTTCTTTTCATTGAGGCATACTTGGTAGACTCATGTTTACATAAATAATGCAAGGACCATGAACATTGTAGAGAATCTATTGATAGCTGTACAGTGAGCTGTACACCACACTCCATTTACCATGGCCTGAGCTTGACCTAGGATTAAATGAAGTTCAGATCACTAAACCTTTGCTCAGTTATTCTCTTATGCATCCCTAACTCTGCTATGAGGTCGAGTTTCAAAAGGAGATTTAGCAATGTAATGACAGGTTCATGGAGGCCATTTTTACTATTGTTACAATAAGGGTGTACCTAGTGCATGACACTTCCCTCACTGTGGGGTCTGGGGGAAATTGTCCGCAGCCTTACCCCTGCATTTACTGAGAGGCTGTTACCAATACTTGAACATGTGACCACTTGGTCACAATGGAGGGACCCAACAGGGGCAAACGAGACAAGAAGGCAGCAGCCCACCCAGCGGAGGGGACAAAGGGGGACAGGGCACCAAGGGACGAAACACCGCGACGGAGGCGGGGCAAAAAGAGGCGAGGCAGAGGAAGGGAAGAAGGGAGGCGGGGAGGGGAGAGAGCCAAGCAGGCGGGGAGGGGAAACCTCTGGGGAAGAAGCTAGCTACGGCGCAGCACGAGTTACTATTTACAAGTTCACTCAGGGAGTGCGCATTAGCTGATCCATTCAAGAAAGCTGATTTGACTACTATCTGAGATCATCACTGACTGTGTGTTGAGTTCATACCTACTGGTAACAAATCAATGGAGAATTATTGAGGTCTTATCAAGCATCCTCAGTCATGGTTCACCATTCCTAATTATAATATATCTTGAAGTAGAAATGAAAGAGGAAATTATCAAGAATACTAGTATTTTGTGCAACTGTAATTTTTATTGAAGTTAATGTATTTGTGATGTTAAAATTATATGATGGACAGTTTCATGTGGTTTTAGGCAATTTCCATAAAAGAGGCACAGCTAATTGGAAATGTTGCTACGGATTTGGAAGTTGAAAGAGAAGATGGTCCAATTCGGGTCATCCCTCTGCGGGAGGAAACAGAATTTGATGCAAATAAAAAGGAAGGATTTGAACCAGTTCCCATGGAGTTTAGTGAGGATCTGGAAGAGCAGTTGAAGACAGAAGCTGAAGCAAACCTCTCCATTCACCAACAGCAAGAAGATATTGAGGAAAGTACTAAGAGCACGAGAATTTGGAATGAAGAGCATGTAAGTAGCGAGTTGAAGGGTATATCTTCCTATGAGAATTTTCTCGAACATGTGGATCAACAGCTTAGGAAAATTGAAGTTGAGGTTGCTACTATGTTACGCATCTGGATGTTTATACTTGAAAGCGAAGAACAGCCCAAAAATCCAAAGGTGCAGCATGCAGTTGAAATCCTTGAGAATTTGCGTGGCATTAGAGGGAGGTATGACAGGATTTAGCGGGAAAATTTTCTAAGAACCAATAAACTTTTTATTTATAATAATTGATATTTGATATTCTGGTTGATCTGTCCCCGTCCTCCCTATTTCTTGTTTCCTCTTTTCTGTAGGATTGCAAGTGTCAGGCAGGCAAAAGCAAAGATCAGTTAGAAGCTTGGATGTTCTTTCACACAGGTCTTAACTTTACTACAAAACTCAAATAGAACAAGGCTTATATCATAAAAAGTAATTGCTCTAATCTCAAGCTAATCATTTTGTTTTCCAGTCTGTTTTTTTCACCTTGAAAGTCTAAGAACAATTTATGTTAGTTTGCTTTAGTTTTCACTTTATGTTTGGAGCAAAAGGAACAGCTTGTTCTACCCACTTAATTCAATGTTTTCTTTTTAATTGTTATTCACTTAATTCACTCCATGGTTCACTATATAAATGCTCGTAATGAAGTATCTACGTCTTATCTTTGTAACAGCTAATAATATTTTTTGTCCTAACTTGTAGGTCCCCCCCCCCCCCTTCTCTGTGCTTGTAAAGCATAAACTATAATGCTTGTTGGTGCTTCCTTTGTATAATTCAATACCATTAACATCTAAAGGTTTTCCTGTGTTGCAAATAGTTTGTGCTACTTGATAATTTTGAACTCGTGTAAGTCTATATCCTTTTCTTTGTCTACATATGTATATATACTGGCATACAGTTGCTGATGAGCATAACTGTATGTTGGTCACAGGAACCATATTGTGCCAAACCGATCTAGCAACTTCACATTCTAATATTGTGAAGTAGGTTTTGGTCTCTTAAACACATTTGTCCCTGCTCACCATTATCCACCTTTTTTCCACCTTTTTTTATCTAAATAATCTCTTAAAAAGTTTCACCGCAAACAGGAAACCCTTGACCCATATACCTCCCCTCTGCAGAAAATGTATAAATCTTTACATGATAGTTCATAATATGCCATGAAAGTCCATTTGGCATTTAATTATTTACACTTTACAGTTCTATTTTCTTTACCCTGTGTATTGGAAATTTCCCCTTGTATTCTGATAAGAACCCTCTAATCCAATATCAAAATTAAACTGAAGCCAAAAAATTAATAAGAATTATCTGGTTTTGATGGTGCCAGTCACCCCCACAGCATTCAATGCTGCTCTTCGACCAAAGGCTACCCAAAAACCACTAACATATTCCCTTCCAACTAGGTGTTTTCTTTAAAACTTTTGAGCTTTGCCAGTTTTCAGTAGTATTTTGTTTTGGGGAGATTCCTACTTGGGGCCTTGTGGCTGAAATTGTGCACATGAACTGGGGGGGCCTGGGTTTATCTTGCACTAAGTCTGGTGTCCTATGTTTGTTCACCCACCAGCCTTGGCACAATTTCCAGCATTTCTTACCTTGCCATATTGTGCATAATCTAAGAAGGAAATGAAAGTTTTCTAAATTATATCCATAGTGATGATTCTAGATAATGGCGTCAACCAGTATAGATTGTTTCAACAACGAAGACAACAAGAAGCAGACCTTATCCCAACTAAATCTTTACCATCCAATCAGCTTTATTTAAGGCCATACTGGATACAATGCCTACCGTGCACACTAATCATGTGGCTAATGTAGGTCTGCCCTAACACTTCTAGTTTCTTCACATTGGGGCATTTAAAGGCCTCTGTTGAACATGGTCATGCCACCTCCAATGACTTTCTCGTAGTTTATCATTTATGGGAGCTACTCCCAACGTACCTCTACTATGATCATTCCTTATTTTATCCTTCCTAGTTTTGCCATTCATTCCATCTTAGCATCCTCTTTTCTACTACGTTATCTATATAATATTCATAGAAGCCCAACACTCTTCTGCACCACACATTATAGCTGGTTGTACCATGGTCTTATAGATTTTTTATTTTGTCCTGTGAACTTTAAAAGAATACATTGATCACACAAACCTTGGATGCACCTTTCTGCTTTATCCATTTTATTTTAATTCTTTGGAAAACATCATCTTATATATACTTTTTTTTTAATGATTGAGCCAAGGTACTTAAAATAATTGCTTTGCAAAATCTCTTTCTCTTCAAGTTTCACCACCTCATTATCCGTCCGATTACAACTGAAGTTACACACTAGATACTCCTTCATTCAACTTAGTTTAAAACCTTTTAGTTCCATGGTTGCTCTCTGTAGTTCTATCTTGGTATTGACTGCTACTTGTGTCTGATCTACTTAAGCAATCATCATCAAAATGCATACAAGAAGAAACCTCATCTTAAATGTCTGATTAAATCATCCATTGTAAGTGCAAATAAATGTGATTTTTAAGGTTGTTCCTTGATTTAACCCAATTTTAATCGGCAGTTCATCACCTTGTTGCCCCCACCATTCTTGTACTTGTCACTAGACCATCATCATGCTTTCAAATTTCAAAAATAAAAAAGAATACCGTTATGATATGTTACTCCAAATTCTTTTTTTTTCTTTTTTTCTTTTTTTTTTTTGGGGTGGGGGTAAGTTACTCCAAATTCATATGGATATAATTTTTGGTATCATGCAAATAGATATTCACTGTTAGAACATTTTACTGGAGCATATATATCATTATTGTTTATTGAAAACTAGGATTCCAGTATAAATTTTTGAACCTGACAGTGGTTACATTGGTATCGTATTCAAAGAAAACTAATTTTTTTCCCCTGTCCAACTTATTCATTGCCCAGAAGAATTTACCTCAAGGGGTTACTTTTACAGAACTAAGCCTCTTTTGGATCCAGCTTTGCTCCATTTTTCTATGGTTCTGGAGCAACTTGATTCAGAATAGCATGCTTGAATAGAAAAGTGAAGTAGGTTTGAAAAATTAATCCACGTATGAAAAACAGAATAACATTGTTAATCATTACAACAACAAACTCATTATTCTATTATGGGGGAGTGATTCTTTATGCTGCATCATTCAGTAGTGAATCATGTGTACCATCAGATGAAGTATTCAGTAGAAAACTGAAGATCCATTTGAATTGAGTTTAAATTACGGATGCCTGAAGTCCTCTGCAAACAAGCTCATTGCCTGATAATTGATAAATCAGATGACTGAAACTATAATAATTCGATATAATGTGGTTCACTTCCACAGTTTCTCTGGAATACTAGTGATCTTCACTGCATTCTTATGTCCCTGCTGTGCTTTTTTTTCTGAGAAGTTGGTGCCATATGCAGGTATCTAGGACGTATTGCTTCAATGTTTGATTAACTGTTTTCGTTTTACCATTAGGCTGCGTTTGTTTGCTGGAATAAAGGTGGGGTGGAAAAATTCTTGAAAAAAGTGTAGATTTCTTACTTTTCCCTTAAATCCCAAAATTGTAGAATGTTTGGATGCTTGAGGTGGGAAAGTGAGATCAAGGAAGCTTGTTTGGTGAGTTGGCAGCCCAATTTTCCCACCCAATTGTTTTTTAAAACCCCACATATTTGATGGGATTTTGTGGGAAAGTTTGGAAAAGTAAAAAGTGGGACCAACCACTATCATTTTTTCACAAAACCCTTTCCTTTCCTTTCCTTCTCCCTCACCCTACACATGGGCCCACATGTTATTTTTTCCCATCCCACTTTTGCAAACAAACGCAGCCTTATAGATTTTAAATGATACCATGCATCTTAATATTATGTCAATTTGCTAATTCATTCTTCCCCTTTATATCAGGTACAGACTAAAATTTTGTTCATACCGAGCTCTCTTCAATTTGCTGCAAATCACCAAAGATGCTTTTGGAGTACTGTTCTTCTTAACAGAAACAGACCTCTTTTTCTTTACTTTTATCTTGGGAAAGGGCAGTGGAATTATAGGCGATTGTAATTTTACAGAATCAAACAGCAAGGTGCATGGCAAAACTGGAAGAGGAAGTCCCAAGACCATCCATAACTAACTGAAACATAAAATGTTTCAAATTTCTAAAATGTCAATCAAATTCCTTTCCAGATCAAAGTAATTGAATTCTGGAACATGTATGTTGTAATCTGGATGAGACAATCCCATGATATTTCTGTTTTTCATCTGGATGTTGTAATTTTACTGAATCAAAAAATAAGGCAATTTTAACAAGAATTTCTTTACCAAAAGAAAACTGTGCAATTGCAGTTTGAGAATGATTCTTGGGTTGGTGGAAATATTTATCATTTCAATTAAATGAAAGCCATGAGCATTACCTTATTAATTTCTACTATACAAATTAAGAACCAACTTTCCTGTCGCGATCTGTAAGAACGCCATATACACCTTAGCATGTGAGAAACATGCCCCAACCTACAAAGACTGAAAATGAAAAATGGACCCTTTCTTCCGAGAGCTAGAGCTTCATACAAAATGGAATCTAATCTGCATCCAAAATCTAGAGCTTCCCCTGGGGCCAACATTTTGCTCCATCGGAGAAACCTAATCATCCTATGATGAAATCATTGATGACTTTCCATCAGATCAGCAAGAGTAATCTTCCCGAAATTGCCAGTGTCAAGCCTCTCAAATTGGTTGCAGATCTGTAGGATGTCTTTCTCTGATACCTTTCCCATCTCCTTAAGCTTGTATATTACATACTCTGATTTACTGCATGTATCAAAATACCAGTTCAATACTGATCCAGAAAGAAAGAAACAGAATTCTAAAATCTGCTCTGCGACAGTTGTATACGTGGAAAGAAGGGAAAAAGAGATGCAAGTTAGAGAAATTAAAAATAAATAAATAAATACCATGGGAAGAAGACAGTTCAAAGGTGCAGAAAGTTAAAACTGGAAAAATAAGAGCTTTGAGGACAAGAACATCTAGATTTTCAAGGACCTGACAAGAATGAAGGAAGAGTGATTGAAATGTTGCACAAAATCTTTCTGTAATAAGAGTTGCTGAACAGAATTTAACTTTACATTTTTGCCCCTTTAGGAGAGCACAATTCTGCCATCTTGTTTGTGGTCTATGAACCTTGTTATAAGTTCTAGCTTATCTCTTAAAGGCCTGCAATTACCATCCAACTGAGGGCAATATTGAGCGGTTATTTGAGTCCTTGACTAAGAACCAAGATATTTCAGTAACAAATCCTCCAACATGGCAAGACCGACAACATAATATGATCAACTCTGATGTATTAAAGCCACACATCAGACACCAGTGGACAAATTAATCAATGTGAGACATTGATTAAACACCACCGTGAAGAAAAGGAAAGAGGGCGGTGAGCAAACTTTTCAAAACAAAAAAAACCACACCACCATCAAGAAGAGGAAAGAGGAGGGTGAGCAAACTTTTCAAAACAAAAACAACCTAAGGAGAGGATGAAAGAAGATGAAAGATCTAACATACTAAAAACTCAAAGGTCCACAGGTGATGGTTCTAATGTATAAAAGAAACTCCATATGAACTTCACCTCAACAAGTTTAATCAATAGAAACTGCTGAATTTTCTGCCAACAAAGCCTCTCGCAATCCTAAACCCAACTGACAGGCTTAGTAGCTGGATCAGTCCATAAATTTCAAATAATAAAACTTGTCAAGGGGAACAACCTACAAAGACTGGTTCAACACCTAAGATCATTCTTCACACAAATGAAATCCGTGGACAACTAATTTATACACCCAGTCTCTGCAGCTTCTTGCAAAACAGGGGGTTTTCTTTCAAACCAATTCTTCCCAGGTTTGCCAGGAGGACTTCATATCTGGCAAGCACTGCCTGAGGCTTTTGGTTTTGGAATAATTTAAAAAGATCATCTAATTGCAATAAAACATTGAACATTTATCGAAGACCTAAATAAAATCAGTTCAATAGAAACAAAAGTTAAATTTTAGTCCAATTATATTCATTAAACAAGATCAGACCATTGGCCAGATATGTAATTACAATACATGATTTTCAGTTCTGGTTGACAATAAGAATTCACTCACAACTAAAATATTTTCAACCAGTCCAAGAGGGAATGTAGGACCAAAATGAAAAAGACTTGAAACTCGACCTTTGAAATTTCGGTTAACTCAAAGGGCTTGTGTATTTTTTTTTTTCATTAAATACAACACTTCAATCAGAATCTCGCAGTTTTGACCAAGATTTCAACCATGAGGTTCTCTATCCCTCATTTCAACTCCATGTTGTGATTTTGGGTACTTTAGACTCCATTCTTCCTAAAATCAGGGGGTGGAACTCAAGATTCTTATAGGCAAATGCATGATTGACGTAGATTTAGCCTCCCAACAGACAAGATTGAAGTGTTTTCTCCATTTTGATGTAACCTATTTTTCTCTGAAATTTTTTGAAAACGTATGTTTTTGGATTAATATTGCAGATCTAATGATATTTGAAATCTAGTAACTTAATCTTTTTTGTTATAAAGCAGCTGAATGGTGGGTCTTGTATGGAGGGACAGCAAAGAACTTGAGATGAGTGACTATCGAAGTCCTCTCCAAGGCTTGCTCTGCATTTGGATGCAGAACGAACTTTAGCACCTTTCCTCAATGCACTCAAAGAAATGTAACAGATTGGGTTCCCAGTGCCTTAATGGCCTCGTGTATGTACATTCCAACTTGAGGTTGAAGATGCAACACACACAAAAGCATAGAGGGTAACCGGCAAAGGGATACCATCAATTGTGTCAATGTTTTCCAAGTGGAGTCAGATGAACAAGTACGCAATAGAGTTTGTGTGAGGGACAGCAGTGAGCCACTATTGGATCAGCCTTGACAGAGGCCAAGCCCTTTTATAGCTCAGGAGGTTGGTGTTGATGTGGATGAGTTCATGGCTGGTGAGCATCATGTACATGCTCAGGATGCGGCAGCCCAACCATTTGTGGTGGCTTTGATGTTGGAGAGGAAAATACAGTTGAAGTGATACCAACAGTGGTGGTGGTGGTGCTGACAAAGGTAGTCCAAGAGTCAGCGAGTCACGTCAGATTCATTGAGGATCATGGGACACACATGCCACCCAAGATGAAGACCATGATGGAATACTTTGTCACATGACCAGACCCTCCTCATCCACTGAGACCAGGAGTTACTCGAGAGGGCCCATGGCCAATTCTATCCCACTAGATAGATATGATTGACATTGATAGTTTATTAGGATCTATTGGTGGATTAAGTGTTGGTGAGAGGGACACCAGATAGAGTGGGTACTGGCATTTATGGTACTTCATCAAGGAGGGCCTCATAGTAGTGTGGGTCATACTTCAACCCATATTCTGTCCTACTGAGATGGATTGATAGTTTATTAGGAATATTAGGATCTATCGGTGGATGGATTAAGTATTGGTGAGAGGGACACCAGATAGAGTGGGTACTGGCATGTATGGTAGTTCATCAAGGGGGGCCTCATGGTAGAGTGGGTCATATTTCAACCCATGCGTTCAGATGGTTGAGATGGAGGATTATAGCATGCTTCATCATATTCTAGTGTTGACTAAGGCTCCCACTCACAGTAATAGTACGGAGGTACTAGATCTTCCTCTATTGATGATGTGATCTAGTACCCTACCTTTGCACACCAGGCAGCAGATACGTATGATGTTGGATCAGTTGGAAATACCTCATAGTTTGGAGATCCATACACCAGGATGGGTTGCCTTCAGTATATTAATGATGCCACATGCATGGAGCTGGTGACTCATTATATTTGGCACTTCTCAAAGTCCATGTCATGGGATGCATATGTGTCACAGTCAGAGCACAATGTACATTAGTCCGACTGACTAAATGTGTGATTCAACAAGGGCGACATAATAGGTTCTATTAGCCTAGGCTTTGAGGATTTTCTTTGGTTTTGTATTTGTTAAACCTTATGAGTTGGTGATTTTGTATGACTACTGCTTTGATTTTCTGCTTATGTCTTATGTGTTATGCTTATGTGTAATGCACCTTTTAATGAAGTTCCAATATTTTTCTTGATTACCAAAGGTACTAAAGAAACAAGAACAACAACTGCTAACTCATCCTCCAATATATTCCTGAAAAGTCGAAAACTAAGTGACAAAGGTTTTGTGAAATCTTCTAGGATGTTAATTGGTAAAAGGATTGGGGTTGTCAATTATCAATTGAAATAGCTTCTCATTTATGTCAAGTCATACTTCAAGCATGTTTAAATTGGAGAAAATACAACATTTAGTTCCATTCACATACAACCCAGCATGTGCGAGACCAAAAGACTCACTTGTGTTGAGTCTTAATCAAACTAAATATGAAATTGTATTCAATAGGCTGTCCAAGAAGAACTAGATAAAAATAATAATAACAATAAATAAATAAACCTAGTACAATCCTGTACTAGGTGCCAGAATTTGTCATCTCAAGGTGGTCGAAACCTTGAGATGAAATGAAAGTTTAAACCTTGCTCACAAGATACCATAAGATTTAGTATCTCTGGTCTATGCAACAGAAAAGCTTTTAAGCGAATGCAACAGCCTAACAGGTCATAGCATCATGAGAGAACAAGAAAAGAGAGACATTGGCCTTGGACTTAACTTTGTAATAAGCATAGCAAAAGCATAATTAATATTCCCAAGTAAAGATTTCCAACTTATACTCAAAACCATAACTGAAACTTGTGCTCAAAGAAATCTCAGCCCAAGTTGCCAACATAGGCAATGTTCTCTGGTTGCACACGACTTACATTTTGGTGCAGATGCAACAAAGAATTTGTCAACAGCCAGACACCAAGTTACCCTGCGCTCATGTTGAGTTTCAATCACACAGGCAGGAGAAACAGCAAAAATATGCCTTTGAAAATTGAGGAGTACAGAAGGACAGCTAATACACAGCAGATGACAAATTCAAGGAAAAGTGCTAATTCCTTAAGGAGGTATTTGCTCAAGGTTGTACCTTTAACCTCAAAAGTGGCCATCCACATGGCCCAGCTAAGGTGCAGACCAGAAATACCAATCAGGTCCGCACAGACCAAAATAATTTTTGCCAACTTGGGTAAATGTAAACAGCAGGAATGTAGTCAGTGTACTAAAACTTGTAAAGGGCGAACACAGTGCCTAAGGCTTCCGCAAAATAGTCCCAATGTGTTTGTGGGGGGGGGGGGGGGCAATTTTCCTATGTAGCCTTACACCAGAAGATTTTTATGAGAGGCTATTTCAATACCTTGACCTCAGGCTACAGCTGTTGTCCACCAACCATTGTCCCAAGGCCCACTTCTGTGTACTAAAACTTATACTTCTAAAATAGTAAACCTAGTAAATTCTTCCATTGGCATAAAAGGTAAAAAAAAATTAGTCAGATGAAACTTTTCTCTTTCATTAAATAATCCCACTAACCACTGGTAAGAGTATTACTGCAATAGGTGCATTGTCTTTAATTCACCGCTCAACCTCAGTTCACCATGGTTCAGAAACTCAATCTTGATGGCCATCTCGGTGGTCCAGAAAACTGAGATCTTGTCAAGATGGTGCATTTTTCCCAACCAAACTTTAGCAAACTTAATGGCCCATTTTGGTGGGTTTCAGGGCTCAATTTGGATTGGAAATTGACACTGTACATCATCCCCTACTTTCGGTCCAAGATAGAACCTATTCCGACCATCCTAAACCTAATAAACAGCTTTTCTAAGGTTTGGCTTCTCAAAATGGGCTAAAACTTGGAAGGGATGTATGTAAGGATAAAGGGATATAACTCTGCAAGTTTGATTGGGTTTGGATGGCCAAATTGGAAGCTATGAGAGTTCTTGTTTTTCAGGGTTTTAGGGACTACAAAATTCAAGATATGAGGGTTCCTGTTTTTAGGATTTTTAAGAGAGCATGAAAAAGCCAACAGCCTTTCTCTTTTTTCCTTGGGAAAAAACAACAAATTGTTTCAATTACTAAGCCAATGCAGACGCGGGGGGTGGGGGGAGTCAGGGGGGAAAGACCCTGAAATGACTGAACAAACTTGCAGGTTGTGGAAAGGGCATCTAAACAGTTTTGAGAGAGGAAACCAACTCTTCAGGAATACCATTTTTTGATGCAGATCAAACAGATGAAAGATGATCAGCCATAGTGGGTTTTACTATGACGCCAATGGTGTCAGAAGAACTTAAGTAACAATTGAAGAGAGAGAGAGAGAGAGAGAGTTTTTTTTTTTTTTTTTTGGGTGGGGAGAGAGAGAGGGTTTGATGAGGGCAATTTCTTTCAGATAAATAATTCAATCCCCTGTGAAAGCATAGGAAGGGAGTCCCCTTTATGTGTTTTCATTACCAGCTCTAAACCTTGACCACAATCAGGAAGGAAATTTAAATAAATTTAAAACCCAAACTAAAACAAACATTAACTCCATTAGCATGTCTAATCTTAACGCATTAATAATACTAAAAAGTGCCCAAAAGTGCCCAAAAGTGCCCCAGTGGGTGTGACACTTATTGCTGCAGAGCATGGAAAGGGCATGTAGACAGTTTTACCCCCTACCATGCAGAGAATGTAACACATGTTTCAAACTGGCAACCTCATGGTTGCAATAGTGCAACTTAACCACTGTAGACAATTAAAATTAATATAACTAAGAAATATCCTCCTAAAAATTAGCCCACTAGCTGAAGATATAAGCTTCTGAAATCCTGAAATTTTTGGATTCAGTAAGCCATTTAAAGGCCTCCAGCCTCCAATTGGCCCCATGAGCTGTACATTGCTAAGGTTCCAGAATTTCAGGAATTTCTGACCCTCCAACAAATGGATCCATAAATATCTGCATATAGAATTTAAGCTTCCTTGAACTGCATGTATAGGTTTTGAGTGAACCAACCATTCCAAACTAAATTAGCATTGCATTATTCCTCTTTATATGTTTTTAATTGTAATTTGACAATCTTAAGCCCTAACTCATCAGAAGGATTGAACATCAGGTTTTCAAAAGAAAGGTTGAATTTTGAGACAAATGAAAGAGGATACAATGAAGGAAGATGGGAAAGCTACAAGGAAAACCAATAAATGACACTATGGGAGGCAATTTGGTGACAGTGGCAGCAACCACAGCAGATTGCTTTGACACTTAAGATAGAGATCAAATAAATTATCCAACAGGTGGATCTTTTTGTCTATCTTCAAAAGGGTGACTTCTATGTTATTGAAGATAGACAAGGGGCAAGGAGATTAAAGATTTTAAAGATTCAACTTTGTAGTCTGTAGGTGTTGGGATGCCTCTAGCAAGTCTTTAGTAAAACAACTGCCTTGAGACAAATCTAAAGCAGATAAAGAAGGTGGAGCCATAAGATTAGAATAGAACCCTTACCCAGATTTCTACTAGTGTAGGTGAATCGCAAAAGGAACCACCAACCAAGTAGTGAAATGAAACTAAAGTAATTACTGGTGCAATACTAGAAGTGAAATGGTACTTTCATAATTATTATAAAAGAATAAGAACACCAGCAGCAAACCAGGCCATAAAATTGAATCAAGAATGGATTATGAGAATCTATTGGATTGTGGGCCATGGATTTCGTATTCTGGAAATAATATTGTAATGGACCAAATATAAGGTGAGTAAGTTCTACAAGAGATCACAAAGATCTTTCTTCTGTTTTGTAATATTATACAATAGCCCTCATTTTGAAAGGGGACTTAAATGAAGAAGAAATCCCCCTAAATATATCAGTTTCCTATTTTGTTTCTTGCCATGAGGTCATAAATAAAGAACAAGGGATTGATACCCACCACCAATGATTTGAGAGATAGTTTAGCCTTCAGCTTGGAAGTTCTGTGAGAAACAGAGGATGTTTCTGTGGGATTTTCAAACATCTCTACTGTGGAATTCAAAGGTTAGAATGGTGAGATTCTTCTCTCCAGAGGTGACAGATTGAACATATCATTTTTATCTCTCTCAACTCTTCTATCTTCTTTCCTTCTAATAAATGTCAGGTTCTAAATGTTCATCCATCTTGTACATTTTGTTTGCTCTTTCTTTTTATCTAATCTGATGTTTAGTTATTATATAGCTATTCTTAGTTTAAGACCAATCTAGAGCTAACACAGACTAATGTCCGTCCATCATATCACTGATCTTGTTGGCAGTTAGTAGCCCGGTCCAGAGTGCTGTTAATTGTAGACCCTCTCTGCTTCTATTTCCACAGCAAGTTATAAATCCTGGTACTCTTCCTACTTCAGTAATGCTTTTGCTATATCTTTTGTGTGCTTCTAGTATGGTTTTCACTATCTATTCCTTGATTTAGCAACTAAATTTGTGATTCAGAATCGAACGTCTAAAACCATAAAGAGACAAAAGTGTATCATGATATACACACCTCACGAAGCCATTATTGTCAATATCTGCGGCTAAAAACTGAGACACGGTCATATCTTGACAAAGCACCCATTTCGCCATCATTCTATGCCGCCTATCAATGCGAGCCTCAGCCAGGTAAAGGAAAGCTCGAGCAACAGCCAATGTAGATACCAGAAGCCAAATTGAGGCAAACAAACGACCAGGCAAGGAGGTAAAAGCTTGGTCCCCATATCCAACAGTAGTAACAGACATAACTGAGAGATAAAATGAATCCAACCACCCAAGATTCTCCACAAAATGCATAACACAGGTCCCAATACCAATACAGAGAATAACAACCCCCAAAGCCAACGCAACCTTCATTCGGATCCTCATCCTCCCCTTCTTCACATCAACAATATAAGACCTGGCATCTTGACCTCCCCTACCCTTAACAGTATTCAAAAGCAAACTCTCCTGCAAATCAAGCACGAAGCTCACCATTCCCGAAAGCAAGACATCAATGAACCCAAACCCAACCAAGACAAACATAATCGAGAACAACTTGGTAGACGTGGTGTTTGGGGTGATATCGCCATACCCAATTGTGCACATGGTAACAATACAGAAATAAAGGGCATCAACAACAGGATGTGTTTCAGTAGCATTGAAATTCTTGCGATTGAAGGAGTATATAAGAACCCCAAGCGAGAGATAGACAACAAGAAGGACGACAGCCTGACGAACGATCGACCCAGAAGCAAAATTGGGTTTAGGAACTGAAGGATGTTCAATATCGTTGATAGTGGCCATAGCAGGAGCTGTTTTTGAGCGATGAAGATTCGTTTTGTTCCAGCGACGATTGGGATCCGGAAGCCATGACTGTTGTTCTTGCCGGGCATCTGAAGAAGGAAATGAACGAGGAGAATTAATAGCTAGGGTTAGGGCATCAGTGAGAACTGAAGATGATTCGGTGGAAGGAGACGAAGAACCAAAGATGATTCGGTCTTTGAGCTCAGCTGGAGTTAAGGGAAGAGTCAATTCTCCGTCTTCAGGGAGAGGACAGAGAGAAGGAGAAGCTGAGGAAAGCTGAAGCGGGCTTTGTTTCCATACATATGGAAGTAAGGGTTCTTTCTCCATTTAACGTTCACAGCAAATCTGGTTGTGAGGTTCACGGCTAGCACGGAAGACAACCTTCTGAGAGCTTCAGAGTCACCATTGCCAGCTACAAAAATTCGTCCCTACTTCTACAGTTCTACTGAGAAGAACACCAACAAATACACAGAGAGAGAGACCTCTTCAGTGGTTCCGACTTCCGAGACGATACTCTGTGCTAAACCGAACAGAAGATCGTGTTTATGGTATGACATGACGTGGGTTTATGTATGCAAAACCTCTCAGCAACGTCAACATGGATGGTTCACTAAGAAAAACAAACGTCAATATGGCTGGGAATCTCGTAGAAGAAAGGTCAAAGGTGGGCTATCTATTTCTATATCTTTTATTTTGAAATTGTTTTACTCTTTTCTTTTCCTTATTTTTTGAGAAATAGAAGGAACCAGGCAAACGTCACGCAAAGGGACCACTCGGCCAGACCGCTATTATTTGAAAAGGATTGAACTTTCTAACAGAAAAAAAGAAAGAATGAAAAGAAAAGAAGGGAAAATAAAGAAATTCAAGAGTTCAATCCTTTTCTTTCCTTCCTTCTTTTTCTTTTTTTTTTTTTTTTTTTTTTTTGGGGGGGGGGTTAATCCAACAGTTTAATGAGAGCGGGCATCGGAGTTCTAACACTTTCGAGCCCAGAACTGAAAGCGTCTTTTTGACTTGGACAATTGCAACTACGTTAATATTCCTAGGAATAGATGATATCCTGAAACCCAAGAATCTAGTTGCAATTCAAGGACATCATGTACAATCGGTTTTACTACATAGGGGCAACAAGACGAGTGACTTTGGATGAATCTCAATTGTTGTTGTTTGTTAGACTCCACATAGACGAAGTCATGACAATTGGCTAGTATTTCAAGGAAGCCATCCCTAATGGTTAGTGCTTCTCCTTCCATCACCGAGCCAAGCAGACAAGGAGTAGATTTTGCAATGATAGGACTACTGTTGATTGGCCTTTGTTACCATAATGTCCAGTCCACTCTTCCTTTCTTTCTCCACCCAATATGCATTGGTATTAACTTTTAGAAAATGCTAAGATGGAGGAGTTCATATGTTGTTACATTGCCTTTTGCTCACCTAAATTGCTTCTTACCATTCTCAGATGCTTGACTTCAAACCATAATTCCTCACATGCCAATGATACTCCTTGGAGTATCACCTCTACTGTCCATTTTTTCCCCCCAAATTTCGAACTTCTCCAAAAAAGTGAGGAGGCAACCACACTTGTCTTGCTATACAACAATGAAGTATAGCGTGAGAAATGGTTTACTCGTCTCCACATTCACCAAAAATTGGGCCCAACTTAACCCCTCTTCCATTTAAAGCTTCCACTGGCACTAGGCTTCTATTACATGCTCTCTAAAAGAAATTATTAAGTTTTGGGAGTGTCAAGCATTTCCATATCCTCTTCCAATCTACAGGCTGCATTGCTTCCCAATCATGAGTTCTTGAAGACGAGGGTTGGTGGGCCTCTTCTTTCCAATACTCCTTCACTTAAAGTTGATGAGCTGCTTTCACTGACAAAATTTCATCTTGATTACCCACCCATACCAACTGATTTTCACTCAAAAAAAGGGAGAGATTAATGGCCCCAATTGCATCAACTTCTTCTTGAGAGAACCATTTCCATTGTCCCAAACAATTTCGAATTCCAAGAGGGTAAGTATATTTTATCGATAAATGGTATATTTGATAACTCATAGGAAACAGTTTCTAACTGTTTCTTGTTTAAGGGGAAAAAAAAGGTCGGTCAAAAACATCTGATAAATTTGTTTTGATTCTAATGACTTTCAAAATGTAAAAGAAATTTATGAGAATTTCTACTCCAAAAACAATTTTGACACAACAAGTGTTGTTTTTTGAAGCAAAACTTCCAACCTCATAGTATTAAGTGAAACACATTTGAGAGAGGTATTGATGAAATTAGCTTTCTAAGCATGAGAACCTCCTTCGAGTTCGCTAATACCCTCATCCTCTTCATCTTGCGATAGAGCTCAAACCCTATAGCACCATGAATATTGGCAAACCATGTAATGTAACCATTTGTTTTTTTCTTGGAATATTTGCAAAACCCTTTCTTTATGTTGCTCCTCCACAACTCCTCCCATAGCTTTGATGCGCATAATATGCTTCTACCCACACCCTACCTATCACAACAACTAACTTCTCAACAATGTCATCAAAAGTTTCTTCTATTCGAGAAAATCTCTATCAGCAACCTCTCATAATGTGCACAATTTATCCCTTCCAATTCATCAATCTATTCAAGTCCTTTTCTGTAACAACGTAAAGCTCTCCCCATATTCAATATCCATGGGCCATTGAGGTTGAAGAGGAGAGGGATATGATAGGTTTGCATACGAGTGGATAACTCTCGACGATTTAGTAAACTCTGAGAAAGATGGCATCACTTGTTGGCATCAGGGCTTTGATTAAGGTGGTTGAGGAATCCTTGTTTGAGCATTCCGTAGGTGAAAATGAGTTCTCTATTGTTCTCTTCAAAGCACATCTTTTCTTCTCTTTGTTTCTCTATAGAATCAGGGTCATGAAAATTGAAAGGGCATATAAGAAGGGATTGTCCAAGGTGTAAGGAGGATAAGAAAAACAAGGATAGTGAGATTGAAGAATCATCTATTATTGTCTTATGGAGTGATTATGGAAGAGATGATGTCCTTTTGACTTCATCATCAGGTATAGATACTTCAGATTGGATTTTAAACATTGAATGTTTGTTTGGTATATGTTTAGCCAGGGACTAGTCTGCTACATATCATGCATATAAGGGTGATACTCTCAAAGTGACAAATAATGCAAAAAGCAAGGTTGTCTGAGTTGAGATTGTACAAATCTACACGTTTTACGGGATTGTGTGAACTTTGATTGGGGTTTCACATGTGCCAAATATAAAGAAGAATCTAATTTCATTGGGAACTCAGGTTTCTAGAGGTTTCAGATGTGCATCTAGAGGTGAAGCTCTCAAAATTTCAAAGAAACCATAGTTGTGATGTAGGGAAAAATGATTGGTAAACTATATGGACTTATATGGAGTGTTGAAACAAGTAGAGTTCTAGTTAGCACTCAGGCAAGGGGCATAGGCAGATAGAATTTGTAGGTTGTTCAAGTGCGAAACAAGTGTGTTGCACTAGCTGTGTGACAGAAAAATGAAACTAGAGTCATGGAGTCTTGGGTGTTCTGCAAAATGATAAAGTTACTATTTTTCTAGTGGATTTAGTTTCATATCTTTCCTTTTTGGAGATAGATTTTAGGACTTTAGAAAGTTAAGTTTTATTTTGGAATGCAACTAAATTAGAAGGATGGATCTTCCATCTTTTGTTGGTCTATTCTTAGGGCTATAAATAAAGGTTCTTAAAGCCAGAAACAATGCAATAGTAGAATAGTTTCTACCCCTCTTCTTCTTCTCTTCTTCTCACTTATGGTTTTCTCTTGTTTTTCTTTCTCTCCTGCAATTGCACCTCAACAAAATATTATGGTTTTGTCACATGGTATCAAACCCTTTCTACTGAGGGTGTGGTCTCTTGCATTTCCATCTATAGGTGTCTTTTTGTGGGTAACAGTAGTTGCCTTAAACTGCAACCATAATTGTGATGTTCCCATGTATTATATTCTAAGAAGACAATTAAGTCATCTATGCTCGCAATGCTTAGTATTGTCCTTAACTTCCACCATGACTATCAGACTATGCTTCGAAAACTCTGTCTAAGGAAAGTATACCCTTTCAAATCACAAATATTAAGTTGAAAGGTGCCAAAATTTATTTTCTTCGGGCAAAGGCAATGTACACATTTATGCATGGCCAGGGAAAATCAAAGTACCTAAAAGAAGATTGTCCCTGATTCAAAGGACATAGCCATGTCGCTCATGAAATATGGACTCGTGAAGATGTTGTGGTCAAGGTATGAATATTGAATAGTGTTGATTTTTCCATTACAAATAAAATTATGTTTTATGATATATCCAAACAAATATGGGAGGATTTGCGCTATTCCTTTGGTCAAGAAAAACATTTTTTGCGAGTTATGACCTATATGACCAAATGTTCAATTACTCTTAGAACGGCTACCAATTGGTGGAGTATTATAGTGGATTTAAAGGATTGGTTAAAGAGTTGCAGCAACATCAACCTCTTATAACTAATCTTGAAACTTTAAGAACCTAGAGGGCTGAATTCTATGTTTTAAAATTCCTAGCTAGTCTAGATATAAAGTTTTCTACAGGTAAATGTCAAACCTTAACATCTGAAGTAGTTCCTACTTCTAGCGATGCTTTCTACAAGTATTTACATATATTTGTGACAAAGAAGCACCCCAGGAAGCAAAGAGAATGTAGCTATAGTTGCTAGTCATGGCCATGGATCCTATCCATCAAGCGGAAGGGGTAGTGGCCAAGGAAGAAGAAGGGGAGGATGTCATACTCCTCCTCCCATTTTATCCAAGGGATACCGATTCTGTTCTTTCTATGTCAAACAAAATTACACCAACGACAGTTGTTGGGACAAATATGGTCATCTTGAGTGGGCCGAGAATTATGTTAAAATGGTAGTATCTACCATAGAAAATACCACTAGGATTATGTTAAGATGACAATATCTACTATAGAAAATACCACTGACAACTCAACTAGGTTTGCTCCTGTGGCATCTACAAGCTTTTCGTCTCCTAATGTTGACCTCAATAAAATCCTACAATGCCTACAAAAGTCAAATTAGAGCTAAAGTTTATCCACTTCCAATCTCATTCAAATGGGCATATCTATTGAGTCTTGTGCTACAGATTCCTAGATTGTAGATGTGGCATCCAAACATATGCAAGCTAGGTAGTTCATCTCTATTCTCAAAATTTTCTAACTTTCCTAACCCTACTGTTATTGTTATGGCTTATTGTGAAAAATCATTTGTTGTCCATAATGAAAGTGTTTCTCCTTTACCAAACTTGAATCTTTCTTCTGTTTTATTTATTCCCAAATTTTCAGTGAATTTTATTTTTGTAAGTAAATTGCTAAAGCTTTAATTGTCTTGCCTTCTTTTTTCCTTCTTCTTCTTCTTCTTTTTTCCTTCTTCTTCTTCTTTTTTTTTCTTTTTGAATTTCAAGATCTTCGGACCAAAGGGAGAATTGGTGAAGGAATTGAGAAAGATGGGTTGTACTACCTGATTGATTTTGATTCTCTGCTGCAAAAGTGTATAGTGCGTCCCCATTGGACTCGTTATCATTTGGGAAATATTTTTCCTAGTCAACTGAGGTTGGTAGTGCCTGATTTCAAGGATGTTACTTGAATAAAGTGTGAAGCCCATGAATTAGTAAAAAAAAGCATAATAAGACAAATATTCTTGCCAAAACTTAACTTAGAAACAAAAGTTTGTTTTCTTTAATTCATTTTGATGTTTGGGCGCCTTTTCACATTCCCAATCATTTTGGCTTTCAACACTTTATTATTTTTGAAAGTGACTTTTTAGATTTATTTGATTGTTTATAATAAAAGATTGGAGTGAAATTTTAAAAATAATTACAAACTTTTTTTGCTAAAGTTTCTACTCAATTTAACGTGTTTGTGAAAAGTTTCCGTACTTTAAATGCTTTGGGGTATATGCAAAATGCAATTTCTAATTTATGTTTTATTAAAGGCATTCTCCACCAATCTAGTTGCTCATATACACCATAATAAAATGGTGTAGCCAAGTATAAACACAGACACTTGTTAGAAGTAGTAGGATCACTTATGTTCCATATGAGTTTACCCAAACAATACTGGTATGATGCAATACTTATAGCTTGAACCTTGATAAATCTAATGTCATCCTCAGTTTTGCAAGATGAGATACCTTTCAAGTTGTTTATTCGTAGTCGCCTTTATTTTTTGTCTCACCCAAAGTTTTTAGTTGTGTATGTTATGCACATGTTTTACCTCAATCAAAAGATAAATTTTCATCTAAGACTCATAAGTGTATTTTTCTAAATAATTCTTGATACCAAAAAAGATACGAAGTCTTTGACCCTCTAACTAAGCATTAAATAGCTAACATCACTTTCTTTGAGGACACCCCGTATTATGATAGAAATCAATTATCTAAAGATGATAAGTTTGACCCCTTTACCTGTGGTAGTGTTGTTTCTTATTGAGACACCTGGGTCAAAGAAATTTCCTGAGGGAGAACCAGATTGTTGTTAAAGTGAAGAAACACTTGTATTTCCTAGATTGGATGAGGTGCTAGTTATTTATCATAGGCGAAAGAAACAAGATCAAATGGTACAACTGTTGACATCTCTTTTTCTACATATCCGTCTTGAACATTTGAGAATCTTGATGATTTTCTCATTACTTTGAGAAAAGGTAAGCGTTCTTGTTCCCAACGGTCAGATGTTAAATATCATTTTTCTTATTATGTTACTACCCTCCACTTGCATAGTCTTACCACATCTTATTTTCTATTACTATTCCCTCTTCATACTCTAAGGCTCTCTCAGATCCGGGTTGGAAAGCTATAATGGAGTTTGAAGTTGAGGCTCTACATTTTAGGAATACTTGACTCTTGTGGATTTGCCTCTTGATAAAGAAAGACCTTGTTAAATGTCGTTGGGTAATTGTGGTTAAACATAAGACTAATAAATTTGTGGAGCGTCTTAAAGCAAGATTGATCGTGAAGGAGTATACTCAGACTTATGGTGTAAATTTTTTTTAAACCTCTCCCCCATACCCAATTTAATTATGTACGTGTTTTATAATCATTTATGGCAAACTTAGGGTGGCATCTTCATCAATTAGATGCCAAAAATGTCTTTCTGTATGGAGATTTGGCTAAGAAAGTGTATATGGAGCAACCACCACCTGGATTTTTTTCTTAAGGGAGAATTCTACTAAAGTATGTCGACTACACAAGTCAATCTATAGACTAAAATAGTCTCCAAGAGCATGGTTTGAAAAATTCAATTAGTACTATTTGAAGTGGGATTCTCCCAATGTTATTTGGATCAATCTGTCTTTGTAAGAAAGACAAATTTTGATATTGTGTTATTAATTGTTTATACGGATGACATAATTCTTTCTGGAAGTAATAATGCAGGCATTAATAAAGTAAATAAATTTATAAGTAACCAATTCTCGATAAAGGATATGGGGTATTTGCAATATTTTCTTGGGATTGAAGTTTTCTGGAGCATTCACGAGATAAATCTGTCTCAACGAAAGTATGTGTTGGACTTGTTGATTGGAAATGGTATGCTTGGGTGTAAGCTTGTTGATACATCCATAGACCCTCATCTCAAACTCACCAAGGACACAAGAGAGGATTTTGAGAACTTTCAAAAGTACAAACGGTTGTAGGAAAACTTATATATCTTATTGTGACTCACCCAGACTTGACATATGTTGTAGGGCTTGTGATTTAGTTCATGCACTCACCTAAGAAGCCTTATTGGGATGTAGTGATACATACTTACAATATTTGAAGAATATTCTAGGAAAAGGGCTATATAAGAGAAGAGTACATCTAAAATTGTGTACTTATTTATATGCTTATTGGGAAGGGTCCAAAGATCATCGGAGGTCCACTTCTAATTACTGTACTTTTCTTAGAAGAAATTTGGTTACTTGGAGAAGTAGAAAGCAAGTTACAATGGCGTGATCCAGTATTGAGGCAAAGTATAGTGTTATGACTTAACACAATGTCAAATTTTTTGTTGGGTCAAGTCCTTTCTAAAAGAAATTGATATTAAAGTTGAAGAGCCAATTGAGATGTTTTTTTATAATAATTCAAGGGACTACATTGCCAGTAATTCTGTATTTCATGAGAGGACCAAACACATTAAGGAAGATTTGCATTTTATACGAGACACAGTCATGAGAGGAATCATTTATACACCCTATTTGCATTTTGTACAAGATGCAACCATAAAAGAGGATTTATAGTTGCAACATATGTTGCTTTTGCTGAACAAGTTGGAGACAACTTCACTAAATTTTTACCTAGTCTAGCCTTTATAGAAGGATGTCGCAAGCTAGGAGTTGGTGATCAATACTTTCCATCTTGGGGGAGTGTTGCCAAAGCTATGTAAAAAAAAAAAAAAGGAAAGTGGAGTTGTGGAGTCCTAGAGAGCAAGTTTTCATAGAATTAGAAAGTGTTGTGTAGGAGTCTTGGAAAGCAAGATGTTATAGAGTAGAAAGTTTGGGTGCCTTACAAAATTAGGAAGTTACTAATTTTCTAGTGTTAGTGGATTTAGTTTCATTTTATCTTTCTATAAAGGTTCTTAGAGGCATAAATGATGCTATAAAAAGATAACTTTTGCCTCTTCCTTCTCATCTTTCTCTTTTTCTCACTTCTAGTTCTCTTGTTTTTCTTTCTCTTCTGCGGCTGCACCTCAATAGAGGATTGTTTTATTACAAATGACAATTTGGGAAGAAGTGAGTGATTTTTGCTTCAGATTTGGTGAGTGGCGGTGACCTCTCAGAGCAGTTGCAACAATAGGAGAGGTGGAGCCACATAACGTTGTATTGCAGCAATGAACATCATAGAACACCCCAAGTGGGGGGGGGGGTGCACCATGCTAGTTTAGACGATGGCAGTCAGGAAAGGCATCTTTGGAGGGGATGTAGGCCATGCAGTAAGGTGTGCCAGATATACAAATTAAATAGGTGATTGCAGAGAGACATTAGAAACAGATTTCTTTAAGGTAGTTTGCAGAATTTAATCCAAGTGAGAATGTTGGGTTTTGGTGTATTATATTCTGTAGATCCATGTAATTATGGTTTGGTTGTATTCCTAATTTGAACAAGGTTTTGTGCCAATTACTTATACAGGGATAAAATTGTACTTAAATGGGGGCTAGGATTTTAGGTTTCTCTATAAATAGCCTTTGTGGGATAACCTAGGGAACAAAAAAAACAAAGGGCAGATTGTGAGATGTGAGAGTGGAGAGATTTTCAAGAATAGTGGAAGCTTTTTTTATCTCAGGGGGATGTAGGCAATCTTGCTAAAACACATTAAATTCCTTCTTGTTGTGAATGTGTTTTGCTTGTATTTTCTTCATGATTGTGCATTCATCTCCAACACAATCTTCATTGGTTCTCTTTGCAACCATGCTCTTTTAGCCTTTCAAAAGCTTTGCAACAATTATAGTTTCCAAGTCTTGGCAGAAAACCTTTAAAAAACTCTTGAAAGCTTGAAAAACTATCTACTTAAAGATCTAGTGCAAAAACACAAGTATTGTGATTGTGTTTTGAATAAATTCAGTCATTACAAGAAATCGTAGTCTTCTATTACCTCCCTGGTTCTTACCATTGTTTTCTAGACTTCAAGGGCTTCATTTTATAAGAAAAACTTGCATTCCAACTCTAATCTTAAAATTGCCTAGTGTTTTTCTGAACCTAGTTATATTGCGGTTTGACATAATTGCCTAAGCATGTTACGATACCTGATCCTCCATCTTTGTGATGTGCATCCCTTGAAAGTAAACAAGCAATCCATCTTCCTAAACCCATATTCATTACTAAGGGTCTTTCCTCTCCTCCTTTTGGATTCCACTACGATGATCTCAGTGAATTAATTAAGACCCTAGCACCTTGCTATCCACCTAGATGGACCATGGATCAGTAGTGATTGATCCATTAAATGTGGGTCCTACGTGACAATTAATAGTGGGTTAGGAATTGTAGGGTTATTACATAGCTTCCCTTATATCCAAATTCTCTTTGGAGATACATTCTCCTTTTTCATGTAACTAGTAATAACGCACGTGCACATGCACATGTGATGTGTTCTTGAATGATGTGTCTCTATATCATACTATAAAGTCACCATAGAAGGCCTTTATTCTCATGGTGTGTCTCTCACTTTTTTAATTCAATTTTTTGGCTGCTAGACGTTATTTCTATAACAAAACAATATGAACTGGTGAAAATCAGTTACATTTTACACTAGGTTAGAATTCAAAGTATGAGTTGGAGAGACTCAAAGGAGGGAGATTTGAGTTTTTCTATAAAGGAGAAGTTAAGAGAGAGAAGGAATGTTTAATAATGAAAAGATAAAATTAATATTAGGGATAATTACTATTGCCCCTTGTACTTTGGTTTTATTACTAATCAAACCTCTTTTTTTATGAAATTACTGGTTGCCCCCTCACTTCTAACGGTGTTAAGTGGTTGTTAACATCAAATATGTAATGTCTATTTTGCCCTTCATTAAAATTAAGAAGTTAAAAACTATGACATTATCCTCATTTTTAGAAACTATATTGAATGTCAATTATATCCTTAAAATCTTATATTTTACAATAAATTTTGGCTTTGGTGGGACCACACACTTTGTACAATGATTAGCATATATTAGGAGATTTTCAATTTCCAACTTTGAATTACATTTGATATTTCCTAATATTTTAGTTTCTATTTTAAGTTTTATTTAATCACATATTTCCTTTATTCGGCGATTTCTTTTTAGAGAAGAAAAATCAAGTCTTTTCTTTATTCGGTAGTTTCTTTTTAGAAAAGAAAAATTCATTTAAAGTTAATTTTTCTCTATAGTTAATTAAGGATAGTATTATAACTTGCAAAAGAGTAAATAAGTAAAGAGATAATTGTAGGGTTATTTTTGGGTTTTTGAAAAATATATAGATGCCACATCATCAGTAAACTAATTGAGCTTAACGGAAGGGGGCATTAGTAATTTTAGACAAATTTAAAGGTTGAATTAGCAATTTTAAAAAGTAGAGGGGATAGAGTAGTAATACAATCAGAGTACAAGGAGGCAAGAGTAATTATCCATTAATATTAATATTACTGAAATCAAGGATGAGAATTTACAATTAGTACCATTTAATATTAATTTCAATTAATATTAAGAAAATTATTGAAATTAACACCGTGATTGAACATGTTGATTAAATTAGTACCCCTCGTCTTTTGGATGCATGATTTTGATCAAACATTTTTAATGCAATTTCTTCTTTCTCAATTAACATTTCTTGGTTTAATCGAGAAACTCTTCATATTCCTTGGAACAGTTACTATTAATGCCTTAATGGTTTCACCTGAAAAATGAGAAGGGGATAAATTTATAATTAAATTGATTCAAATACTTTTAAGAAGTTTAATTGATCAGTATAGACATCATTTATTACTAATCCAAATGTCTAATTGATTGAACACATAAGGGTATTGGAGGGAAACGAAATGTAGCCATGTTCCTTGAGTTCATAATAATAATAATAATAGTATGATAAGCTAGAGTGCAAATATTGGTGGAGGTTGCTGACTGCTTAACGCTGCATTTGCATTCATTTCATTCCAAGGGAAGTGCCACCTCTAAGGTCTTGTGAGTGTTAGCAATTCTATCTTATTTAGGTACTCTTGCCCTAGAAACAATGATTTTGTAAAGGTGCTCTTGCCTATATAAAAACTATGTAAGTAGGTGTTGTATCACCACCCACCATACTGAAAACTAACATACTAGAGAAATCCTTTTAGAGGTCTAGAAGGTGTTGAATCAAACCAGTAGTATAAATATCCTTGTGTCTTGTTTCTTTGTTCTATTTTATTGCTTTAAATTTTTAATTGTTAATTGCAAGCACAAGTAGGTATCACTAGTCTCGGCCTAGTAAATTTTTTTTTGTGGGTTAAACCATACCCTAGTAAACAGAGAAACCCTTTGTCTCATGCTGAGAGTTTTGGACAGTATCCACAATTCCACATATAGACATAGAGACAAAATATATAATATAATGACGGTATCTTCAACTAAAACAAAACAAAAGATAAGTATGAAAACTTTGAAATTTATGCATTTATATTTGTCTCAATAGATCAACAAAAATCTAATTTCCCCATAACCACAATGAAAGGAGAATAGTTACCCCCTTGACCAAAAGTCAGGGAAAGTGAGGAAGTGGATGGTGTGTACTTTGTGCTGGATTTCTATCACATGAGTTCAACTTGAATGTCTATTCTACAGAATTGATCTCACAAGTTCTATTGATACATACCTTATGGAACCATCATTGTCAAGATCAGCAGCAACTAGATCACCAGGAGTCATCTTCTTCTGAAGTACCCATTTAGCAATCTTGCGGTTTCTCTTATCAATCCTTAGCTCTGTCAGGTACAAGAAACCCCTAGCAACAGCCAATGTGCTTACCAAGAGCCAAATGATAGCAAAGCATCTTCCTTGTACAGTAGAGAATGCATAATCTCCATAGCCCACTGTTGTCACTGAAGCAACCGATAAGTAGATACTATCAATCCAATTCAATCCTTCAAGTATATGAACCATAACCATTCCCACTGCAATACAACAAATAACCACACCCAGTGCCAAACCCACCTTGGTTCTTACTCTCATTCTTCCTTTAGCTCTATCAACCATATACACTTGCAAGATTGCATTAAATCCGTTCCCATCTACTGCACTCAACCACACTGCTTCTTGCCTATCCAGCACATATGTTACTAATCCATTCAACAATATATCTATGAAACCAAAACCAACTAAGATGAACCCACAAGTGAAAAACTTTGTAAGTGTCGTTCCTGGCACTATATCACCATACCCAATAGTGCAAAGAGTCACCACAGAGAAATACAATGCATCTACAGGTTTAGATGTCTTGTGACCATTGAAACTTCCACTTCTCACCACATAGAACAAAACACCCACTAATATATACAAGAAAACGCCAAAGAAGGCCTGTTGGACTACTGAAGGAGTCGATTTCGGAGTTGGGTTGGGATCAGTGGAAGCTAAAGGAACCTCCCTTGTATCAGTGAACAAGCTAGGGGCACTGTGTGAACGATGTGCAAGTCTCCTAGTGCTCAACTTAGCTATGAGATTGAAGAAAGATGTTGTATTGGTTGTGTTGTTGCTAGTTGAAGATGGTGAAATGGTAGGACTGTTCACTCGATGATCTGAACTGGTAGGCTGGGAAGATGATGATCGATGCCAAGACGGAGAGAGTTTCAGGAAATCAAATGATAGTGGGGGCTTTCTCAGAAGGGTAGGTATGATAGATTGGTCATTATCTTCTATTTCCTTGGAGAGCAGGAGCTCATCCATGGCAGAACTTGGTTACATGATGTCAAATTGATTTTAGAGCACTGGTTATTGATTGTGTCACTGTGGGGTTAGCATAAGAGCCAAGGATTTTCAGTTGTAAGGTGCAACTACGAGTCAACCCACAAGGATGAATGCATTGGTTGTTCATCTAAAGATCAAATACAAGAGCCACAATTTAGCTAGTGGTTCCAACCGTCAGTCTTTCCAATACTTATGGACTGGTGGGGCAATCAATAATGAAATAAGCTAGTTGGTGTTAATTACCACATTTTTAAATAACTAATTGACAGAAAAATCATGAATGATAACCAAATTGCTGGCCTAAGAAGTAGTTGTTAAAGACCCCACATTTCAACCCCCAACCCCAAATTAACTCTCCTTCTAACAAAATATGGTGCATCAGAAAGGTGTAATTGGTTTCTTGCTTATCCTGCCTAAATTCTCTTGACCCCTTAAAATTGTTAGGATTAAATTTAAGCACAAGATTGCTTAGGGCCGGCGCCGAGACAAACCGGACCAAAGGGAGATTTTACGTGGTGGGAATCTCGCAGAATCGAGATTCACATTTTTACCAAAAGGACGAGATTTAGGGTAGGGTGAAACCCGGTTCCCACTATCAAAGCATTAAAGATTTGAACCATAATTCAATAAATATTTTTTTAGGATAAATCGAATTTCTTCCAAAATTCAAACAACCAAACGAATTTTCGAACCATAACTCTAGAGATTTGAAATCTGGACATTTGAAATCTCTAAATTTTTGAAATCTACAGACTCAAGTAACCAAACAGGCCCTAAAGCATTACTCCCTGAGTATTTAGATTAGAAAACTTGGACCATTGCTTCTAGATAATATTTATAGAACAACACTGGATTCTATCGTTAATTGGACTCTCCCTCAAAAGCCCATTACACCATTAGATCGTAATTAATCTGATGGCTTATATTAGAATATAAGTTGGGTATAACTTGAATACCTCAACATAAATTTGTATAACTCAACTACCTCAACAAAAATTACCTTTACCATATTGATATTTTGAAAAAATCTTAAGTCGCATGACTTGTAATCTTTTCGTATGATGGTTGTAAACAACTGGTTTTTATCATCTCCGGGCTAAGGTGTTGGACAACATTTGTTACGAAAAATGGCGAGATGTATGGTGCCTCAAGAGTCAAGACCTATGTAATTATCATGCTATTTAAGTAATACATTGTGAATCCTTCATTTAAAAAAAAATAACATGAATTGGGGGACCCACACATGGGATGTAGGACCCATGATGACAGTGTGGGATTCATATATATATATATATATCATCCCTATTGGTGAGCATTCTAGGGGTAACACCCGGCGCCAAGAGCGGCCACCACGCGCACCCAAGAGCGCCACGGGCCATCTAAAACCCGACCATAACAAAAACGCACGAAACCGATAAAAGCGGCAACGGACCAACCCCAACCAGACTCACAAAAAATCAAAAGAAACCAAAAGCCCGCGCATACCCCTCCCGCGCCCGCCGGGCCCCCACCGGCCGGGAATGTGAGATGGAGCCCGGGGCGGGGCCCCCGGAGCCCTAAGAATGAAGCATCCGAGAAAAATCTCCGAGCGGATAGGAAGACAGCCCCCGCACGCCGGAAGATTCGCACCACCTATGTCATCCGCCCTGCTATCCGCCCACGGAAAAGGATTTCACCAAAGTTTATATATATATATATATATGCACGGGATTACGGAAACTTCGGAAATGGAATACAGAGGAGGGAATACAAAGGAAGGAGGAACCCGGCGGAGGAGGATTAAGGATATATGATAAATATATATATATATATATCCGATGTACCTCTCACCACGCTAGAGGTGATGTGACTGCATCTTGGGAGAATTCCTCACGAACTCTATCCCTAAATCCCGTCTCGGCCCATATATCTTCTATGTTTGCCGACATGAAAGTCGCACCCGGCAGAGGAGCACCACCCAAGCCATCCGCCTCGCCGCACGGAAAACCCGAAGCCAAGAAACGACACGCGCCGGCTGATGATCAAGCCACCAAGCACGACCACCAGCGAACACCGAGGCTAAACATGGGATTAGGGGAAGCAAGAAGGGGGAAAAGAAGCAGCCCCGACAACGACGAGAAAGACGACGACAAGAAAGAGAGGAAGACCGAGGCATTTGAGTTCTTTGATTTTTGTGAGCATGGTTGAGGGTGGCCGTGAAGGCCTATTACGGTACAAGGAAAATGTTTTTCTAAAATTAATGGTCGGATTATAGATGGCCACGTGGCGCTCATTGGGTAGCGGCCGCTGGATGGCCGCTACTTAGAGCGCCGCAGAGGATGTTAACCCGCATTCTAGACTCAGCATTCCTCCCAAGATTATTCACAACAACCTGAGAAGTTTTTTCTTTTCATTCTTCCTTGTAAGAAAACAACAAATTTCTAAAGGCTACTTAAAATAGAGGTTTTAAAACACAGGAATCTTATTGACAAGTCAATGACGAAATCAAAACATCCCTATCTCTGCTATACCCTATTTTCTCTTTTCAGCCATCATGTCAAGTTGATCGTTCGTCAATTGTCAAAAAGCATGTAAGGAAGATTAAAACAAATGAAACTACCCAAAAAAGAGAAAACCTAAAGGTAACCACAAGATAGATAGGTAAAAAATTGGAAGATATCAAGATTCGAACTTCATACTACATTTTACCCAAATAAATAAAAGACCTCTTCAAACTGGAAGAAGGCATCCGACATTCCATGCCTAAAAATCCTATATTGAACATAATTTGTTCTGGCCAATTTCATTTCTTAATAGTCACAAAGAGGAGAAGGAGGTTGGAGACTTGCATCCACCATCATTGCAACCAGATACTCCATGAACATCTTCGTCCTACACGCGACTAAAATAATCAGCAAAATGCATCAGCTGAATATCTTGTTGTGATTCATGCGATGTCTATATAACGAATCCAAATGAAGACGATGAAGAAGGAAGGTAAGGCCAAGTTGAGTTTATAAATCTCAGGGAGGTTTGTCTCGCCGATGAAGGATATTTTGATGAAGACAATTGTGTCGCTTTTTTGTTCTTTTATTTTTTTCAAATTTCAAATTTTTATACGGGAATTCAAGTAATCTCATATAATGAAAATGGTTAATTTAAAAGTTATAAAATGGTGATTTAACTACTACATTCAGTAACTGGTTGGACTAATATATTCAATGCAGATCCAACTTTAAGCTGTCTTTGCTTCCAAGAGATAAATGGAATGCTGATCTCTTAAAACCTCCATTTGGAGATACCAGAGCAAGTTGTTGCTCCTAATTTTATTAAGTCTAATCTAGATAATCATGGGACTTGGCAGTGAATTTTAAAGTTTCTGCATTCAAAGTTTCGAACACTCAACAAGTCCCCTGTTAGATTCAGAGAACCATGGGTAAAAGGAATATAATTGAGAGGAGTCATAGTTCTGAGATGAATACATAGTCTAACTAGTATTGTAAAATACATGCATAACCACACCAAAAGCATCTCGATGATATATAACTTACATTGTTAGGATACAAAGCAGCTAAGAAAAACCAGGGACCAAATTTCTGCTTGCTCTGAAGAAATGAGTCTTGAATTGCCAAATCCCCCCCCCCCCCCCCATCAAGTAGACAGTAAATACCTGAAAGAGTGAGTACCATCTTTAACATTGAATTATTAATATCAACCTTAGAGCTAATCGTCATCCTCAAGAACACTTCGCCGCCTCTGAATCTGAAGAAAACATGGATGATCATATGAGTCCAGGAAATTACTGGCTAGTAACAAGCTGAGAAAAACTAATGTGGACTCACCGTCACTTTGGTTTGTTTTGACGTCTGGTTGTTAATCTGCTCCAGCAGTGATATAAGCTTCTCTTCAGACACCTGCAGTTGAACCAGTTGAAAATTGTTCCAAGGAATTCCAAAAACACAAATGTATCATATCCCCCAATTTATCTCCTTCGTGGATAATTTCAAGATTGATTGAATACACCTTTCCACCTTACCTTTTCAACTATTTGACCCATTTGAGCAGCTCTCAAAATAACATCCTCAACACCTCGTGCCTTCTCAGGTTTCACCAAAGCAATCCGAGCAACTGGCGAGACAAGAAATAAATAAGAAAAAGAAAAATGATGGCAATGACAGTAAATTGCAGTTAACAAAATGGTCACTCACAGTCCAGAGCTATAATCTACATTCTTTCTAAACTATGCTGGGCAAGTGTAGAATGGTTAAAAAACTCCAAAAAGGCACCCATTCTGGCATGCAGAAGGGTGGTAATGTCACAACTTGGCTATTGGTTTCAAGAAAATGGTCTAGAGTATGTAAATGTCAAGTTTCAGCCTCCACTTCAAATATATATTTTTTTACCCCCAATGAGTTCCTGATATATTAGCATATTAAGTATATATATTGCATACACTCCCATGTGTGTCCATGTGCCATATTTGATAGACCTGGAGTCTTTTAATGGTAAAGCCTAAATTCTTTTCATGCTAAACTTAAGCCTCTAATTTGATTTTCTTTTTAATAAAATCACTATGCATTAATATCAAAATAGGCATACACTCCCACGGATGCCTATGAACCACATTGGTAGACTCAGATTCTTTTCATGCTTTTTACCAAAAACAGAGGATTCCTATCATGCTATACTTTGCCTGTGACCACCTCTTTTCTGACTGGAATTTGACATATGAACACGACAGCATATGCTCCACCTATCCAAAATATTTCTGCCTCATTGTCCACATACCACATCTGTCTAGTGTTTAAGGTCCGTTATTCTATTGGAATTGGTGTTTGAAGTCCAGCACTGGGATCCTAGGTGGATAAGAATCTTGGTGGTTCAAGAGTAAGAATCTTGTTTTAGGCGGTGGATTTGGGCAGCCATTTCCATCCTCACTTCTTCCATTTGTGCACAGCAAGTTTATTACATCACAGGCCATCCCTACCTACATTCAACCTATCTTTTTGCTCGAAAACCTAAATACCCTGGCCGAACCATTTTCCCTTCAGATTCAATATACTCCATTAACTTCTGATTTATGTATCAGTTTTGTCCTAGACTTCAACCATAACTTGCTTGCCCCGATAAACCTTTAGACTCAGTCCTAGTTTGAAGCCTTTATAACCAGCCAATTTCAAGACAACAATTTTTGAAGTTCCAAACTACCTAAAACCCTAAAATCGAGAACCATATTCAAGCCAGTTTACCATTAAAACTTCACATCATATCTGAAACCTATAAACACCAACTCCACGTCTCAAGCAAATCATCCACTTGCAATTTTCCCTAATAGCCTGGATTGATCCCAAATTATTCACCTACAACATTAACTACCATATAAACTTAACATTGAAGTTTCAGACATACCAGACAAACCAGAGTCCTCTTTTTGAGATCCCTTTGTTTCACCCAGGGACGCCAAAACCGAACTACAAGGGACCCTTCTCTTTATTTCTTATGGTTGGTTTTGACAGGCTCTCGCTATCTGGCCCTCATTCAATTGATGCTACATTATAAATGATAAAGAAATAGAAAAAAATTTTGGGGGAATTTTTTTGGGGGGGGGGGGGGGGGAAGGGGGGGGGGGGGGTATTGGGGGGGAGGGGGGTTTTTTTTGGTTTTTTTTTTTTTTTTTTTTTTTTGTGGGGTTGTGGGGTGTTGTTTGGGGTTGGGTTTTTTTTTGTGTTTAATAAAAAAAAATTTTTTTTTTTTTTTAAAAAAATTTTATATATTTTTTTTTTATAAATGAGTAAAATTTATATTTTAATTTTATATAAAAATTTAATTTATAATTTATAATTAAAAATAAAAAAAAAAAAAAAAAAAGGGGGGGGTGTGTGTGGTGGGGTTGTTTTTTTTTTTTTTTTTTTTTTTTCTTCCTACCAAAAAAAATTTTTTTTTTTTTTTTTTTTTTTTTTTATTTTTTTTTTTTAGGGGGGGGGGGGGGGGGGTGGGGGAAAAAAAAAAAAAAAAATAATTTTTTTATTTTTTTTTTTTTTTTTTTTTTTTTTTTTTTTTTTTTTTTTTTTTTTTTTTTTTTTTTTATAAGAATGTGATGTCAAACGACAAAGACATCAGGCCAAACAGAAGATTGGATTGATAATGGAGAAACTCTCTCTCAAAAGTGTTTAACAAGAAGATCAAATATTCAGCTGCCTTCAACTAGACCTATTTCAGCTACCTTCTAATTTGTTTCAATGCTTGTAAAGCAAGTCTCAGCCACAGAAGAGACTGCTATTTTATTACTCTCTATTTTTGGCTTATTCCTTGAGTCTACTAATTCATAACAGCCCATAAAGGATACCCTCGAATTTAATGAAGTTGAATGATTGCTTCAAGCAAAGTTTCCTGTTATAGTGTGTGACATGAAAAGCTGGAGAGAGCTGGTATCCCCTGTGTCTGCTTACTCTTTCTTCTCCTATGTTCCACCCTTTGCACTTGATCCTCACTTGTGCTGCTATTCTCTGTGACTGCTCCACAACTGAGATCTTAGTTGCTGCTTCTGTTCTAACACAAAGGAGAACACAAACATCCCTGCAATTTCAGTTCTTCCCAGGCTTTACTGCAGAGTTCAGGCTTGAACATTTCTAAAACTGATAGGTGCATCAAGATCATCAGATATAGTATTTATTTTATATTTTCTTCCCATTATATGAGCTAAATCACTGCTTTTATTTGACTTTCAGGTCAAGGGGCAGAATTGGAATTATAATGCAAAATCACCTAGAGTCAATGGAGAGAGAGTGAATTGCGTGACAAGTTTTGACTTTCCTATTTCTTTTCTAACAGCCTAGTTTCCCCTACTTTCTCTAGTAATCTCCTCCTTATTTTATCTTCCCTTTTTCAGATTTTATCTTTTAGTTTTAGGAAAGCAAGTTGTTAATTTCTTCTCTCTTTCATATTTTCTCTCTTCCTCATTTCGTCTCTTGCCTATTTCTTCTTTCCTATATTTTTATTATTCCTTCTCTAATCAATCCACCCAATCTCTTTCTCGTTTCTCTCTTTCCTTACTTGTTGGGAAACAATATAGAATTGGGTTGATTTTATTTTATTCCTTCCTTTTTATGAAAATACAAGAGAATTTGAGTAGTAGATTAGGAAACATTGCGGACAGAGGGAGAGCTTCTAAAAAGGAACTCTGGGGTTTTGGAGGGATATCTTGGCTGTCATATTACTCATAATCAATCCCCTTCACTCTCTCTCATGCTGAAGAAGAAGAAGAATCAATCCCCACCCCTATTCTATCCAGTAGTCCAGCAACATATTTGGTCCTAAACTGAAGCCTTCGATAGAGTGTTGTCCACAAGCAGTGACAATCCCAGTGGAGTTTCATTTGCTATTATTATTTGCTTTATGAGTGATGTTGTAATGAGTAGCTAGTTCTTTTTTTCTTTGGGATGTGAATGAATTGCCTATTTTCATTAATTTATATAATTATATGCCTTCTAGTTGATGCTTTTGATTGTGTACGAGTCTGACAAATGATGCTCTATACCTAAACAAACTAAGTGTGCCCAGCTTCAGTGAAGGACAATAGTCTTGCAAAGATAAGGCACGTCTAGGAAATACCATATTTTATTTTGAGGTGTAGAACTGAAATCAGTTAGCGAGAGGCAGTGGGGATTCGAATCTCAAATACCCCACACATTCATAGTTAAAGTTTTCGCATTAATTGTTAGTTTAATTTCCCTAATTTTCTTCAAGTAAAATAAATAAATAAATAATAACAAACTTGGAGGCTTCATCAAACTTTCCAGGGTCTGCACTCAGACCCAGTTGAAGCCTTCTTGTGATGTAGCCTTGGTAGAAAAAAACTAACCAAATCCCAGTTCTTCCAAGATTACAAAACAGAACCAGCAAAATAGGTTTCAGCCGTAAACAAATGAGGGGGTCAGGTTGCGATCTGCAGTACTCAGATGGGGATGGGGCTTTAAGTGACTGATGTGCAAGTTGAGAGGAAAGTTCTACCCAAACCTGGGAGAATTCTGTTGGTCGGAGTCAAAGTCCTAAAATGTAGGACAGTTAGAATATATAAGAGGTGCTGTTCAACGGTCCTTGAGAAGGGGATTTTGGTTAGGGCTTCAGCTTGAGTCTAGGGGTGAAGTGATGTAGCTGTCCACCACATGACAATAAATTCTAATGGACAGTTTTGGTGGATCAAACAAGGCAAGGAATCGAAGGGAATATGCTGGGCAGAGAGAAAAACCAGGGTTTGACTTGTCAAGGGAAAGTGTTTATAGGCCTGCTGGAATTGGGGATTGAATGTGTGGGTCCTAAGAAGCTGGAATGGGGTGATAATGAACTTAGGGTTTGGATGGAGGGATGGTTAGTTTTTCTTTTCTAAACGAATAACAGGGGGAATAATACTTCGATGGCATTTAAATGGTTTATAATGGTGAAATATTAGCTGAGTTGAAGGGGATCAAATGGGGACAGAACAGGGGATTAGGGTTAGGGTGATGCAACCAGGGAGAAACACAGTCCAATTTCCTGCTGCCCTCCAAGAAGGAATTTGACCCAGGGCAAATTGCTCATTTTACCTTCCCTTTTGAGCTCCTAATGGGTCTTATTGGATGCAGAGTACAATTAGGAGTGTGGATCCTTTGTTATAAGTTAACACAATAAGACCTAGTCTAGTTAGGATTCCTAATTAGAGAATGAATCATTTTATTGGATCGATTATGCTAGTAGGATCCTAGATCTACTTTTATTTTTGAGAAGTAATAATTTGTCAAGTTATTGAAGAGTCCTAGTTAGGGTGGGGGGTTCCTAAATAGTGAAGGATTTCCCTAGTTTCAGACTTTCAGTCTGCTTCCTACAAGGATTTCAGATCTACTTTTATTTTTCAATTTGGATCCTTCTAATAGAGTCCTTGTATGAATATTAGTCTTAGTCAAAAGTAGGGAGTCCTAGTTTGAGTTATTTTCTAAAGTTGGGTCCTATTGTGACTTCCTTCTAAAAGGCTATAAATAAGCCTTTCTAGCTTGTAAACATTAACATTATGTTTATATTTGAGATTTAAGGAGCTAAGCTTGGAGTTGTGCATTCCCATGGGAGGAACATGCATCTGAGTTGAGTTGAGTGAATTCTGCAGATTTTACATTCTCCAGAAGCCCTTCTTCCTCAAGTAAGTATAATAACCTCACCCTAACCCTAGCCGTCCCTCTTCTTCTACTCCCAACCATAGGTTCCTTTCGCCATTCCCAAACCCTAAAACCAGTAAGTTGCACCCCCTTCCCCCATCGCAAATCATCTTTCCCCCTTCCCCTAACCCTCCTGCAGCATTCCCTCACCTCCCGATTTCTTCAAGAAATTTTCTGGAATTTTTGGACTTCTTACACCTAAAATTTAAGGTCAGATCTAAATCAATCTAACCATTAGATCTGTCCCAAACTTTAGGAACATCATTCCCCTGACCCTAGTGATGTAACCTGAAATTCAAAGGTTTTGAATTTTGTTATCAAACCCTAAAATTGGGCTCACTCAGGATCCCCTCCCTGATGCAGTCTTACGAGATTCTATTGGAAGAAATTAGAAGTTTATTACCCAAAGAATACCCATGATGGGATGGGAATGTGGGAAAGTTAGGGTTTTGGGATGGAGTTGGGAAAATTAGGGCTCAAAAATACTTAGATGGATTGGGTAAAGGGGGGTTTTAGGGTCTTGTGGCAAAGGGAAGGAAAGGATTGAGTGTCTTGCACCAAAGGGAAGGGGTTTTTGGGGCTGCGGTGGGGCCTGTAGGTGTCTAGGGATGAAAGTAGATGGCTGCATATGGTTCTTGGCAGGTTCTTTGTTTTCTTTCTCTCTCTTTCTTGCAATCTTGGACTTGGATTTCTTAATGGGATCTTGACTTCTCCCGTTTCCTTTCTTTTCATTTCTTTTCTTTCTCTCTTTTGTTCTTTTCTTTGTTTTCTTCTCTTTTCTTTCTTTCTTGGTTCCTTAAGACTGTCGCAGACTAAAGAAAGGAAAAAAGAAGGAAACAGAAAGGGGAAGGGTTGTACTTAGGGTTTAGGATTAGGGGACGGTTGGGGATCAACTAAGGTTTGCAAGGGAAGGATCCAAGAGGTGCCAAAGGGTTCTGGGAGGGGCTAGGGGAGTCTGCAATGACATGGGAGGGTTTCTAGTGGTGACGCAAGGTAGGGAAGAGGGCTGGGATGTCTGCGACGGAAGGGGAAGGGTGGGGGAGGAGAATTGGGTTGAGAATGGGGCAGGGGATTAGCTTACTTGGGGAGGAAAGGAATGGAGGTGCTGTTGCAGGACTTGGTGAAGCTTCAAGGCTGCCACAAGCTGGTAGAATGTGAAGAAGAAGAAGAAGAAGAGGAGCTGCAGAATTTATCAAACCAAAACCCAGGTCGTGGACAAGCTTCCCACAACTCCAAGTCTTCCAAATTCTATTGATGCTTCACTGATTTGTTTACAATGAGGTGGGGGCTTTAAATAGCCTTACACTTGAGGGACTGACACTAAGATTCTAACTAGTTAAGAAACAAACTTCGGACTCTTAACTGGGGAATCCAATTTGGATTGGGATTCCCTTCACAACTCCACAACTAATTAACAACTTCCAAAGGAGTCTTCTAACGACCTCCTAGCTCAAAAATAACTTGCAAAATAATATTAACAATTATGCAGAAGGATTGAAAACTGGGTACCAACTGGGACTCCAACTCTGACCGGGACTCCAACCACTAATCCAATTGAAAAACAAAAACTAGATGTAGACTCACAAAAATATCAGGGTTGTTGGACCCTTTTAGTGTTCAAAGAAGGTGACAAAAGACAAAAATATCCTTCTGAGCATTTGGTCTAGTTTTTTGAGGGAGCTGGGCCTGGTTACATCACCTAGGGACCTTCCCTTTTAGTTTCAGCCCAATCGGACCAACCAAACCCTAGTCTAATCCCAGAAGTATTTTGCTGGCCTAACCTCCAAAGAACCCTAGAAACCCTAACGATACTTTCAACCATAATTTCAAACCCTTAATCCAAAAGATTTCATTTTAGAATTATCTTCCCCAACCGACTTGAACTTTGACCATAACCCCAACCCTGGAACTTAAGAAACCCAAATTTCCAAAACCCTAGACTTGGAATCCAATTCTGAAATCAAAATTACAGCAAGGGATTAGAGTTGGATTTCATAACCCTCGCCTCTAAACCCTAACCAAACCAAGCCCTACCCCATTCCCAACCCTAGAACTTCCAAAACAGGCCTATTCCCTCGATCATAGGGTATTATAAACTCTAGAAGACTGCTGATTCTCAGGAAAAGGATCCTGGAGTGGACCAACATCTAGGGCTTTTCCCTCAATCAATCAAATCCTAGATAGATCCTGGTTCACATTCTGCAGAGAACTTACTGGTGCAATGGACCATTTAATGGCACCAGTTTTAACTTAATCCTTGATCAACAGCTTGATGAGGATGATGGATCTTCAGTGAGGAACACTGAATTCACAGTCAGAGCAGGTAATGTTGATTTTAAAACACCAAGTCCCTGAAACCAACTAGGCCTTCAAGCATCAAGGATCTCATGCAATTGAACTTTAAACACCAAGGAACCCTGATTTAGACTTCAACAACTAGATCTAAAACTCCTGGCAAAGTAGACAGCATAAGCTTGCAAGGCATAAATCACATAAACGAACTTAAATTGGACCAGAAATTAGAAATAAAAGGGAGTAATTTAACTAAATGAACCATGGTCCAACTCTAAAATTTAAAATAAAACAAATATTAGCTCTAAGATCACAATATTAATGATATAAGGAGAATTTATTAATCATTAGCAGCAAGAAGAAAGTTGAATTGTACTATAAATGATTTAAGGTTCTCACAAGCTAAATTTTTTGCCATCTACTGTCTTATTACATCAAAGCATCATTACAAGGCATTAAACCAAATAAAAGAGTAACATCCATATAATGCCTAAAATCAAATAAATTAACTAGATATTTATGTGATGTAACCCAGAATTCTGAGCACAATTTCAAGATCTTCTACAAACTAGAACCAGCTAATGGTTGGGCTACCAAAGAGCCAGGGCTTTACTTACGGGTTGATTTTGGGTAAAGAAAGGGAAACATTGGTTAACATCTCAAGATGACTTCGGAAAGATTTTATTTTCATTATGAAAAGGATAGGGACAAGTTAGGATTTTAGCAAACAGAAGGTGGGATTGAAATTGGGCAGAGAATGGAGAATTAGGATTGTGGGAAAGGTTTGGGGATGATTTGGTTTAACAAAACCTAAATGGGTTGGTTCAAATAATTAATGGAACAGATTTGAAAATTGGGGTTTTAACAAAATCATTATGGGATGGTTTTGGGATGCCCAGCCTAAGCCTAGGATGGAAAGGGAAGCCTACGGTTGGATCTGGGGAGGCTTAAGGCTGAATTGAGAAAAGATGTTGGTTGTAATAGGGTTCTTGGTTCACTTTGGTTAGGTTTCTTGAATTCTAGAAAAGGTTCTTGGGATCTTGGGTTTTAATCTCTCTTTCTTGATTTCTTTCTTCTTTCTTGCTTTCTTTTCTTATTTCTTTCTTTCTTCTTTCTTTCTTTCTTTCTTTCTTTTCTTTCTTTTCTTTCTTTTCTGTTTTTCTTTCTTCTCTAATGCTGCAGCAAGAATCAACAAAAGGAGAAAAGAGGGTGGAAGGGAGAAGAGGGGGTGAAGGGCTGCTGCCACGAGGGAAAAGAGGGGTCCAGGAGGGTTGCACAGGCTAGGGAGGGGGTTTGCTGCTGCCACAAGAGGGGGAAGGGGGTAGGGATGGTTGCACAAGGCTTAGGGAAGGAGGGTGGGGATAGCAGATGGGGTTTTACTTGCTGTCGGGAGTGGGGCTGGAACACTCTTTAGGCTGCTGTTGAATGCTTTCACAAGGCTGCTGCAAGAAGAAGTTGAAGAAGAAGAATCTTGAACACTCTCAGCCGTGGGATCCTCCTTGGAACCCACGACCCAATTTCCTTCAATGCTTTGCTTTATTAATCCAGCCTGATTTTACATTGGGGGGTGGCTCTCTTTTATAGCTAATTACAAAAAAGAAAAGACACTTGGACTTAACTACTAGACTTAACAAACTTGGACTCTAATTGGGAATCCAATTTGAATTGGAAGTCCCTTAACAACTCTCAACTAATTAATAAATTCATAACTAACAACCCAAAAAGAGGAATCTCTTGGGGGTTGTATGGTAACAATTCTGGCACACTTATTCTGTGCCATTTGCCCATTTTGGCACAGAAGTCAGCAGAAGTTTGTATGGTAAACTAGTCTGACTTTTGTGTGCTGGTTCAGCAAAAGTGTGCTGAACCGGGTGTTTGACATACAATTTATGTGCCAACAAGCTCCAAATTGGAGCTTCTCTGACACGGAAGCAATTCTCTTCTAAAATGCGGGGCACAATACGACCTTTACGGAACTCAGGGTTATTGATGTAAAACCAACTCATCTCTCACAACAGCCCTGATCTGCGAGCATCCCTCTCGTCTCTCTCAACTCTCTGCCCAACGAACTTGATGTCATCTCATCTCGCTCAACTCTCATCTCTATCTGGTCTCTCATCGATTCGCTCTCGTCTCGCTCAACTCTCTCTAATGTAGTACTGTATTTGAATGATCAAAACAGTAGCCAAATAGGACCTTTCATAGGGAATCAACTTCAGATTTGATAGACTTAAGATAGATAAAATTCAGATATAATGGAAGGCTGAAAACCGAAGTGGTAGAACAAGGATATTGGTTTAAGAACAAGGACTAACTAGGTTTTCAAAACAGCAGTATGCTATAAAGAAGAATGGATGGAACAATATAAAAGAATTAAGAGAACAATAAGGACAACAAAGTAACATGTAACACCCGGGCTTCTCACTGCAAGGTGCATCGATTGGATCGAACACCAATCTACTTTGATCAAACACAATGGGTTCTCCAAGAGGAGGAATGCTAGCAAGCAATTTGATTTCATTTCACAAGTTGTTTTTTCACCACTTACATAAGTCTCTTTATATAGCATTTTAAAGAGACATAAACATTAATGGCAACATCTAACCACTAGCTAACACCACCTACCTATTAATAACTCAACTACTACCTAACTCTTGACAAAGAGAACTCCTTTACAATGAGTCTCTTATTTCAAACTAAAGCCCCTTTATTACTCCAAAAACAGATTAGGCTAGGTCTAGACTATGAAGTTCAACATATGTGGGCTAACTTTAACCCACTAAAACAGCCCTAGCCCATGAAAACCATGGGCTGATTCAGGTGACAACTTTAGGCCTTTGATGGGCCTAACCTAATGGGCTTCTTCTTTCGTAAATATGTCTTCAATTCAGCATCACTCTCGACTCTCTGCTAAAATCTCTGCAACCAACTCTCTGCTAAAGTCTCATTTTCTAGTTTTGGAAAGACAAATCTTCAGTACAACCAACGGAAGAAAAAGCTCCGCGTTACTGCACTCTCATTCGCCACTTCAGCCAGACTCTACTCTCCGTCGACATTCCACTGCCACCAGGTACCTTCTTCTGTAGCAGCCCACTCAGGTTCTTCTCATCTTCGTAATCTGAGTTTATTCATTACAAAATGTAGTCCGTAAGTATTTTTCCACTTTAACAATTTTTGAGCAATTGGAACTTGGGGTTTTAACGATTTTGGCTGCTTGTATTTTTCCCTAACAATTTTTGAGCAACTGGAACCTGGGGTTTTAACGATTTTGGCTTGTTGTATTTTTCCCTAACAATTTTTGAGCAATTTTGAGCAAATGGAACCTCTTCTGCTGCTTCTTTGTTCTTCTAGCTCGGTTGTGGATTGCTTGTTTCTTCTATTTTTTCAAAAAGTTCTTTCTTCTTCTTCTTCTCTACCAACACATGGTGTCTATGGAGTCTTACAAAAATTTGCAGAAATGGTTTCGCAATTTTCTTTTGTCTCCGGTTTTACAACCTAAACAGTCATAAAATCCCTAAATTTTGGATGAGAAATGTGATGAAATGAAATTGAAGGAAAAACAACATCTAACAAAATTGAATATAGCAACTATTAGTTTTCACACTTGTAGTCTTGTATCCTGAATCATCTAACCGTAGGTAGCAAATTTTCTTGCTTCCGTCTTTAATAAATATCTAGTGTTTCTAAAGGAACAAATGGAAATGTGTAAAGGAATTGTTCTATAGTTTCCTTGTTACTTTAGTTCTTTTTGAAATTTCTCCTACCCATATTAGTGTTATTGTCTACTTCACTTATGAGTTCTTTCCTTCATCCATCTGCTCTACTCGCTTAAGAGTGGACCATAAAAATGGGAATTGTCCATTCAGAACTTCCTCTGATTTGTTGACCAACATAGCAGCAAAAAGTCCTCATACTGTTAACCTTTTCTTGCCTAAATCTGCAATTCCCTCATGAAGATCAAACCTGCTAGCTGATGCGAGTCATATTTACGATGATTTCATCATGGGAAAGATCACCCATAATCTTCCCAATCCACCACCAAATGCATTATACCCCAAGAAAAGGCTTCATGAACTGCACCCACTTTCTTTTTGTTGGCCCAGGCTTTAGATCTAGATCTTCCCGGAAACCAAGGCAAAGAAATCCACCCTTTCCTCATCTGTTTCATCCCATACTTAGGACTTCGACTGATGCCTCAAACTCTGAATAGTTGTTCCCACCTTGTGATGATATGGAAATTGCAAATCAGTTTGCACAACAAACCTCTCACATAACCACAGACCTCACTTTGAGCCCACCTTCCTTCCTTGGAGATGGATGTTTTCATGGACTTCCCCTCCAGGCTGAAAACAGGGGAGTCTACAAACCAAATTCTGGAATAAATAAGTGGTTGAGAACTTAATGTCAAGCAGTAACATATCAGATCTAGCATTCAGACTCTTCTCAATATCCCATCTGAACTTAGATCAGAAGATTTGGATATTCAATATAATCACCTATTAGCTAAGCTGAGATTAACTCTCGATCAGAAAGACAGAATGTGGCAACAAAAAGCTAGGCTCAACTAGGTGAATTTTAAGGACTTTTATCATTTTTCTACCATGAAAGAAGATCCAGAAACAAAGTATCAAATTTGAAGGTTGTGGTTTTCCAACCCTCAAATCAAATTCAAGAAGCCTTTGTGAAGCATGTCAAATCAATTTACTAAACATCAAATTCACGTCTTTAAATATCTAGTGTTTCTAAAGGAAACAAATGGAAATTTGTGAAGGAATTGTTCAAATTCTATTTCTTTTGAACTCTGGCCAGGTTCTAGTACTGATTTCCTGCTCGATTATGAAGTCTTGAATTTTAAACACAATTGTTAGAACTACATAAGCATGTTTGGATGTGCATGCTTTGCCCACTAATTCTAGTGCTCAGAACTCTAAAATATCTGATTTCGACAGTTCAAAAACTAGCACAATGGCCTATAGGAGAAGTTCTGTTATTGCTGCTTTATTATCTGCTCAAGAGTGGTTAAATTGAATGAATTAACCTTGTACTTTAAGTGTATATTGTTTTGCCTAAAGAACAAAATGCTATGAACCACTAGAAACATCTCCAAATAGAGTTTCTCTGGACTGTTCTGATGGGATGTGTAAATAACACTTAACTGCAGTTACCAGTCTTCAAAGTCATATTGTTGTTAACATTAGTATTGCTGTCAGCGCTACTAGCTAAGTTAAAACCAGTCTTTGTGAGTGTGGGTGATTTGAAATTGCAAAATAAGGCATTGCTGGAAGCCATTGAAGACCTAGTATGAAAATATATGAATCACATGCATTGAAATTTCATCTATTATGCTTGTTCATGAAGTGTGTTGTGTAAGCTTGTTCATGTTTTCTATGCAGTTCTTGTCGCTTGAATGGCTCTCATGAAGGGGTGGTTGGGATTAAGGTAGCTTGAATGCACAAGTTGCTCCTCTGAACTTCACCCATGTCGTTTCATTCTATAAAGTTAGTCTGCTACTGAATTTCTGGTTCTGATTTCAGATAGTATTAGCAAGTTATATTATGGTTTTTTAGCCTGGGTTAAGATATTGATGTGTTTTAGTTGTTAATGATCGTTTGCTTATGTCTTATAGAGATGAGTTGCTTTCTAAATCTTAAGCATTGCATGAAAGATGTGGTTTTATCATTTATGATCTGTGAAAATTGAAGTGCAACTTAACTGGGTTTGTTGTTGGAAGTCATGGCTATTCTCTACTGTTGGAAGAATAATATTTCTTTTATGACTAGAAATAGGTTCTTTGCTTAACATTTTGTTTGTCATAGAAGAAAAATATTAATTTTATGGCTATTTTCATAATAGGGACTCTTTTGGATTGATCCAACATGTGTTTTTGTAGGTGAGAATCCTTAGCTCAAATGGAAGAGCACCTAGAAAGTTTCTAGGGTATGATGGTTCGATTCCATCAGGATTCATGTTGTTAATTTTGTTTTTGACAAATAATGAAAATCATTTTTCTATAAATAGATGGAGTCTTTGGTGATCTTTCCTTTGGTTTTGATGTTCTTATGTGGTATTTGTATTTAGCTTAGTTTTATTTTGGTTTTATTTAAAAAAAAAAAAAAAAAAAGTGCCCATTTTGTACTCTGACTTTGTACATGCCCTACAAGATTCTATGCCAATTTTGCCAAAGAAACGTGCCCATCACTGTCCAACCATACAAGATTTTAGTACAGATTATGTGCCAAATTTGCCCAATTTGGCACAGAAGCATAAAAAGTGCATTCTGTGCCGAATTGGAAAATTTGGCATAGAATCATTACCATACAACTCCTTAGGCACCACAGAAATTAACAAATAAAAGGACATTCATGTAGAAGGAAATAATTTCCAACTAGGACTACTTGATGTGAACACAAGGAACCCCCTGGCCGAAACCTCAAGTGGGGTCCCCATGATGGCTCCAAGAAGCCACCCTAAGCTGGCCAAGCCCCTTTTGAGGGCTATTTTGGGCATTTAGCCCTTATTTTACTTCTGAAATTATTTTAGAATTTTCCAGAATTTTTGTTGAGTCTAAATTTGCAATTTGACTTGAGTTTGCTTTTGTTTAGAGAGTTTTATTTTCAGTTAAAAGTTGTTTTGAATGAAACCTAAGTAAGTGGAAGTTAGTTAGTTGAGATAAGATAAGATTCCTTATCTGTTAGAAGTTGCCGCATTATTAAGAGTCTAGTGACTCTAGTCCAAGATGTAATTGAATCCTTGTCTGTTAAGAAGTCCAAAGTTGAGTCAGAGTCTTTTATTTGCAGGCTATAAATAGCCTCTTCTTGCATTGTAATTTTCAGCTTGGATTGATTAATGAATTGAGTGTTTTGGCCAAGGAGTGGTAGCGCTCCTAAGAGGGGGACCCTGCGGGTGTCAAGTACAAGCATTCTAACCTGTTGCATTCAATCTTCAAGTGCATTCTCAGCAATCAAGCATTAATCCCAGCAAGCATCACCAGCATCCAAGTAAGTAGAAGACCCCCAACCCCAATTCTAACCTTCCCTTCCTTGTCCGCAGCCTCCTCACTCCTTCGCCTCTCCTGCACAACCCTAGAGTACCACCCCCTCACCACCATAGCATCTCCACCCCTCACCACCGTAGCCTCTCCATCCCTCCCCCCCCCAGCCCCCCCCCTTGTTAGACCTAGAAAATGACCCCAGTCCCACCACAAGTTATCCCCCACCCTCCCCCTTAAGTTTCAGCCAAGCCCTAGCCCTCCTAGAAACCATAGCCATTCCCCTTCATCCCCTTCTTCCCTGTGATACAGCATACCCCCTAGCCCTGCAGATCTGAAGCCCCAGCCCCATTAGACATCTTTTCCCCCTTCCCTTGGCTCACACCTAGCATTAGGGTGTAATCCTAAAGTTATTTTCCCGAAAACTCTTAGTTTTCTTGACTTAGAAAAATCCTGCATTTCATCTTCTACCTTAAGTTCTGCAGAATTTTTAAATTTCAAGAAACCCAAGTCCTTAACACCACTGCCCTTCATTCACTGAATTCAGATTCCGAACTGCAGAACAGTAGTAACATTAACTCCGAACTGCAGAACAGCAAGTCCTTTCCCCTTCCCTAACCCTAGCTGAGCCCTCTAAAATTCTAAAATCTGAAACCAGCAAATACCCAGAACCTGTTCACACTGTAACTGGATTTGAAAGTGGGTAAACACCCTCTGAAAACCTAGAATCTTCATCCTTATTCACTGGAACTTCCTGGGCAAACCCTAAGTCTAGGAAAATTACTAAAATACCCCTAACCCTATACCTGATTTGCATAACTCCTACTTGGACAAAAACTCTTTTGACAATTTCACCATGACATAATCAACTCAAGAAAGAAAAGTCGATCCAGATTCCTGACAGGACAGAGTCTAACAGTAGTCATGATACCCATGAAAGGGTGTGAAGTCACCAAAATAACCCTAGGGGCATTCGGCCAGCCCTGGTTGCCACATAGACAGGGGGCTGACTTGGGTCCAAATTTTGGGCCTCCATGGGCCTGCTGACCTTTGTTACATCACTATGCCCCTAAGGCACAATCAACACACACACACACACACACACAAAAACAAAAATCAACATCATGTGTGTTAACCTCATGAACCAACAAAGCATACTACTCCAGAGCTAGAGTATCACCTACAACATAGTTTTAAAAAAAAAAAAAACCATTTCTTGAGAGGTAAGCCTCCTGACAGAAGCTTAGTGAGGGGAGACGCAAGTGCAATCCGGTCTCTATCTCTTCTAAAATGCAGCGATAATTTATCAAGAGAATAAGCAAGCAAACAAGTACTTAAAAAAATTACATAACCATGAATATGCCTGTTTCTCATTGATTAGAACAAGAAACAATACACCTAGTAAACTATCACTAAGTCAATGCTAGTACAGTGTTACTTGAGACGCACTAAGGTGACCTTATTACTGCTCACATGATGGAGATCTGAAAGTCAAATGCTAGCCATGCAGGTCCAAACCAGACAACCCATAGTATATACCTCTTTGTCCTATCACCCTTCAGTCGAGATTCAATCATCAGTGAGCACCCCTTATAGTAAAACACAACATCATATTCCCAAATAGGTAGTTCGGCATAATTCATCAAACTAGCCCCATAAGAGTTATGACACCTAAGCCCATATTGGCAAGGGTCGTAGTATTGGGAATGTTCACTCAACCAAATGCATACACAACTCACATGATGTTATGACCCATTACGCTTATGCATGCATCCTATACCACATGAAATTCTATAATAAGTGAAGTAGAGAATCATAATAAACCAACTCCACTAAAAATCTATCACATATTACTTATCACCCCATCATCACTACTATCCATGATAAACAATTCCCAATCCTACTACAAGCAAAAGAAGAATATAATGACATGTGATACGCAAATCACAAGAAAACTCAGTAAAAATAAAATTATCCCACTTAACAACAATCAACGGTTACAGAGAAGCTAGCGATATGGTGATGCTCTCAATAAGAAGTTTACGGTTTAGCTTCCGGGCTTCTTCGATAAGTTTCTCATTAGTAGCTAATGAAGCAATTGATAATGTCTATGACTTCCTGCTAAGACCGTCTACAAATATGTCAGCTTACATAGGTGGCAATGAATAGTGCAATCCTTGTCCTTCATTATTCCTAACCACCATCTCTACCCCATGTTTCAACTCATTTGCGAAGAAATACTTCAAACTCTTTTATGTAACATCTCTGCCCAAGATGGTTCAAGTATTTATTTTATTGGACATTCGATATAACTTAATTGGTGACCTCATGGTTTGTAATTTAATTACTTAAAAAGGACGCCATGGGTTTAAAGTTATCCGCAAATAAAATATTGAATTCAAAAGATAGTTTATTTTTTTAATTAGAAAAAAAAAACACCAACTAAGAAAGCCAAAGTGAATTAAAAAGTAGTCAAGATAGGAAAAATGAACATAAGTAAGAGAGTATAAAAGAGAGAAGAGAAAGGAGAATTAGAGATAATGGGAAAAAAGGGGAGGGAAATTGGAAAAAATTGGAGAGGTGAGAAAAAGTAAAATAAAAAGCAGGGGGCAGCAATCCCATAACCTGCAGCATGGAAAAAAGAGAGAGACAAGTAAACTAAGAGAAGAAAAAGAGGGAAAAAGAAGAAGGCTCTTCCTTTTGGTAAGCTCAAGACCCTCCTTTTAATTATTGTTTGAGATCATGTAAACCTGGACCTTATTGTCTGCGATGAACCCTAGTGAATTCAATGTTCCATACCTTGATTTTATCATTTTACTCGATTAAAATTATACTTAAATTCATATAATTATAATAATGGTTGGATTCATTATGATAAAACCTTTTTCTTTATTTTGGCCATGGATTCTTTATGTTCAACCCATGAAATTAAGAAGAGAATTTTAAAGGACACTATAAGCAACCATGGGATGAGGGAATCCTACATTTTAACACTTGAGAACCTAAAAGGAATCTCAGGGCATGCCTATGAATGAAAGGGACCAACCCTACCATCTCTTTCGACTTAAAAGAGATCACCAGGTAAACCTTATAGGCCTCAGATGATTCATTTTAATTTTGCAAATAATTGTAAACCCATGGTCAAGGGAGAAATTATGAGGTAGCTTTGAATCTCTTTTTATTTATAATATCACCTTTGGTGGAATTTGCCTAAAATGCAATGTTAGAATTTTATTTTTTGTCAGTGGCCAACTAATTCTACCAAATCATGGGAGCATGGGTTTACCTCCTAACACATAATTTTGTCTTGAATTCTATAGGCATGTTGAGGAATTTTAGATGTCTCAACCAAATTTGAGATAACTTTGACCTCATTTGATAGTGAATAAAATACTATAGGTCAGATAGATGGACCGAAACCCTGATCTGAACCCTGATTTTGGAGAAAAAAACTTAACTAGACATCATATTAAAAAGAAACTTTCTAGATATGATCCATATTGAGTCTAAATCATGCCATAAAAGTTTCATAAATTTCAAAAACTTGGGAGTATAGGTTCTGGAATCATCTTACGGCACTGTGAACAAATTAAAACAATTCTGGACAACGTTCTTCAGGGGAGCTGATACCCAACTCAGAAGTTGTTTCTGACTAAAAATTCTAGAGAAGTTAGTTTTCGATGTATAGTTTAGTTGAAACAAAATTTGGGTTAAATTGAGTTTGGAATCTATTTATTCCAGAGTTTACAGTTTCGATGTGTAGAAAAGGGTAGAATCTATGTACTGAACATGTGAAATAGATTCACATTGTAAAGTGTAGAGATTAAGTCCTGCAACCTGAGGGTTTTGTTTCTCAGGTCCTAAGAGTATTCATGACTCTTGATCATGAGGCCATAGTGGACGCTTGATTCTTTAATACACATATTCATCATTGTACACATGTTGAGTACTTCTGTTTTAAGAAGTTCTGCTGTGATTTGCGTATCATGCATCATTAGTATTCTTCTAAGGTAATTTAAGTTTCAAATCTGCTATCTATTATTTTTTCAAACTCCTGATTTGTATATGAGCTGAGCAATCAAAAGATAAAAGAAAAAAGTGCCAAAGCAAAATCTCTGAAGCCAAAGATCATCTCATCTTTGGTTCCAGATGTTATAAAGATGACCACCTTTTTCCTCATGTCCAATTGCTCAGTGAAACCACTGCAACCATTATTGAGCACTTCCACATCTTTGATTCTGACCTTGCAAATTCAAAGCAGCAGGAAGACTATATTCATCATTCCAAAAAAACGAAATATTCATTCCCTCCAATTCTCTAAACCACAAAAGTGGTAAGGGCATAAGACAATAAAGCAAAAAGAAAAAATGAGTCGATAACTTGTGGGCAAGGCAGAAAACATTTCGTAAATAAAATCCCCCACTTACCAACCCCCCCCCCCCAAAAAAAAAAAAGGGGGAAGAGTGATCTGAACCTTTTTTGGATAAGGCCATTCATATGCATTTGTCTTCAGTTAAATAAGTTGGTATATGTGAAACAAAAAGGAGTATACTCCTAACATTTTGCTATGTCAAAGGAGATGAGCCTTCCTTCAAATAGCAATAACCAGTGAGGAATGAAGACTAAATGAGAAATCACAACTTCAAGGGAAAGTGAAACATTCTTTTTTTAATTCCTTTTTGAAGGTTAAAATGGTGAAGTGTCAACTTACTTCTCTCTCGAGCTTCAGAGGACAAGATCTGACTAAGCATCATTTGCCTCCTTTCTTCTGCTTCCCTGGAGTAGTTATTAGTTAAATGATCCCATTCAAACAGAACTTTTAAGAACCAAACTAATTCATGGTACTATATTAAGTACACAATGATACCCACTTTTTAGCTTCTTCCTGTGCTTTCTGCTGCTCAGGGTTTTGCTGATTTCCCTAATTTTACAACGGAGTTTATCAGTAAAGGGTCTTATAAATCCACAAAGAAGACAAGGACATTAAGCCAATCTAACAGGAAGTGTGTGCTATTGAAAACGAAAAGGTTATTATAACTTACAATGCCACGCTGTGCCATTAGCTCCTGCATTCTTCTTTGTCGGATAGCTTCCAATTCGGGGTCAGCCTGGAATTAAACCAAAAGAAAAGTTTTGAAAATAAAATAAACCGTACCCAAAAAAGGAGAGTGAATATGTGGAGTTAAATCTCTCAAGTTTGATGGTTAAAATTAAAAATAAAAAAACGCAGGCAATAACATCCTGATGGCCACGGACTTTGTTTCATATACAGCCATGTTGTTTTTCCCAGACAAATTACCAGGAAAAAAAATTAAATAACATCTTTTTGTGCAGCAAAATTACTCATTCTTCCCTTTCTGTCATCTTTTAGCGTGACAACTTTGCAAATCACGCAATAAAAATTCCAGCATAACGAAGAAAATATATTACATTGAAGAAGACAAAAGAACTTCCATGCGTAAATTACTAGAGGAATCCGAATCCTTCAATATCTATCAACGGTTGCAGAATCTAGTTTCCTTGTCATGTTGGATGACAAAAAGACTAGAAAATTATCTATCATAAGCACCTCTAAATTAAAATCCTAAAATTTCGGCCTGGTACAAATAAACCCGACTAAAGGAGATAACTTCAAAGAATCAACCAGTGAAGAGGAGACTCATCTCGTCACATTCAGAATTTAGAATTCGAAATCAGTAAAACCCTAAGAATAGAATCAGCAATATTTGGTTAACTCTCAAATAAGATCAAAGCAAAGCAGACAACAATTCCCTCGTCCCCCAGAAAAAGAAAGAAAAAAAAAACTGAAAAAAAAATTTTAAAGAGCCAGAAGAAAGGGAGCAAATTCAAATGGTTTCTTTTTCTCGGTAAGAAAAATAAAATGGATTCAGATGTACCATTGTTATGATCTTCTAGTGTAGAAAAAATCTCGAAGAGATAGCAGAGTAAATACACCAAACAAGAAGAACAGCCTCCCGGCTCGGGTCGACAAGCACAAGCAGTTTTCTACTCCTTTCAGAGATATGCTCGTAATTTCAGCGTTAACTCAACGCAGCCTCAGAAAACCATGGATCCACTGCACCGTATCGGATACGAACAGATATCCCGCGACAGATACCAGTTTAAACCGATACACATCTAACCGCATAGACTGCCTAACGATTTTCAACTGGCAGTTGTGGATTGTGGTCACGCTCGTAGGCTATGTTTTTTAGGGCATCATTTTTATAAGAAAAAAAATGAGCCGAAAAAATAAACATGTGAGACATATAGCGGGTGGGAAAATAGGAGAGAAATGAAATGATTATGTACGAAAGCTATATTCGTAGATCATACTTTTTTTATATTCTTCAATATCCCACAAAGTCCCATGGGACTTTTTTTTCGCTAAAAGAATCATTTTATAACGAAAAGAAGAAAAAGAAGAAAAAGAAAAAAAATACAGCAATTAGTACTTACTTTGCTCACCCGCAACAACAGTTGCCCCCAATACACCCTTCCTCACTGGTTCCTATTCATAATTGACAACAACTCACGGGACTTTAAACGTGGGTGGAGTGGGAAAAGTGGCATGCCATGTCAACAACCTACTTTTTTACCCAATTGAACCAAATAAACAGTATTTCGAAATTTTATGGAAAAGTAAATTTTTTCCTATCCTTTTTTTTCTTAACCTAAAAAACATAAGAGTTAAATTAGGTTTTAATCGGGAATCAATCAGGCATTAAATGAACCAAACTTGAGCTCCTAGATAGGGGCCAGTTGGTTAGGCTCATAGGGCCGGTGGACGCCCCCTAGGGCTATGACTAAAATGACCCATTTCGAGCTCTTTTTAAAATCAACTCAAATGGGGGGTTTTTTGGGACTTCAATGGGAAAGCAATATTGTACCCAAAACACCTTCCATTCATCCCAATTAGTCTCAAATAAAAAAGCCCCAATTTGGTTCTCAAAGTCATCTGTGAGCATCTCAGAGAGGTTCGATTGGTCTTAAATGGATGAAATGAGACTGGCCAACACTCAATAAGACTAAGAGATATAAAAGAAAGCTTCAACCAACACCCAGCAACAAGCATTTACTCTCCTACCAATATTCTCCAACATAAATGCTAACCACCAGCCTAAATAACCCATAGAAAATGAAGAGAGATGGTTTCCTTATCTTTTGCATGATAAACTCCACAATTCACGCTTCGGCACTGTTGAACTAGCAAAGATTCTTCAAAAATCTAAGCTTATATTGTAACAACCTCCGTAATTCTAACTCGAGATTCGTATTGCAGGTCCTAGTACCCGAAGCTCCAGCGGGAATTGTTGGTAATACATTGAAAGTAATTCAATTCAATTAATTGATGGGGGAAAAATTCCTTACCTGAATTTGCTTTCCCTTACTTGAAGTATTCACAGCGGAAGTCTAGATCCACGTTCTCGTTCCACCACCAAAGGTTTACCGGCGAGATTCCTCAATCACAGGGAAAGGGAATAATATCCACAACCCAAATGCCGTGGATTAATGGAATGAAGATCGAATACTAGCAAAAAAGAAAATCTAAGCCTGCGATTCTAAGAGAGAGGGAGAGAGAGATGGAGCCGCCGTTTCTCAGAGATTCGCTCGTGCGAATGAATCACTCCGTTACTTACTCACTAATGCGGTGGTTACTAAAATATATAACCTATTTTGTAACCGCCCTAATAGTGAGTTTCCAATATTGCCCTTGGGCATTTAATTTATTAATCAAATTAATAAATTCCCATGACTCCCACTTGCACAAGGGCAAGTGTTAATCTTTCAATGTGTCCCAGACACACTTGTATATCCCAGATATACACATTCAATCTCTCTGCTATGTATCCCAGATACATAGACCTCTTGTGTCCCAGACACACATGCATATCCCAGATATACATATATATTGATCTCTTCACTATGTATCCCAGATACATAGACCACCTGTGTCCCAGACACTAATATCCACAAGTCATACTAGCAAAATGGGTTGTGCGACCGGTGATATACCTGCACGCGTGAGCCCCAAACTAGAAACCTTCCCAGAAGGCCAGAATGGCACATCACTCATAGAAACAAATCAAATAAGCATTAGTATAACACGGTGTCCTAGGTTTATTCAAACTCACCGGACTAAAGGTATCTCGATCCCTCCGAGAGATCACCTTCTTGTCCTTAAAATGTTCACTACTTGTAACACATACGGTTGGCGCCAAGCAAACACTTTTTAGGGTGCGGTTGAATCAAACCTTTCCTTTCGGCCCCAGACCATCACTACACTTAGGATTGACTCCTTTCCCGGTAGTGCCCCTTTAGGTCGAATCTATCATGACCATAGGTAACACCCCAAAGTAGCCACATCAACCCTTCGTTTCATGATGTCGTCGAAAGTCACTAAGAACACTAATGGACCATAAGGTCCAGGACTCACACAATGAGAGGAGCGAGGATCCATCCTCTCATTTCCAATGATCGCTAAGCACACATAGTATGATATATGTGCTATGGTGGAGCATTCTATATACAATAGAACGTATGTCCATCTCAACACCATACAGGTCTTAGTCCAGTCGCAACCCCTTGCGCCTAACCCGAGTTTCTTTATTGTCGCCACCCTAGCCCCACATAAATTACTCGCACCTGGCTCCTATAGGCAACATGAATAGTGGGAACATTCATGTCGATTCTCTTCACAGTAGAGAAACTCATCTTGATTCCAAATCAAGGCGACATCATGATTATGAATTGACCTACACAAAGTCATTCACAATCCGTCTCATCTCTGCTCGCCTCCAAGGCGCCGGGGAGGCGAATGCTCGTGTGAGTGAGCCATTCTCTTGCCTATTGACATATGTTGTTTTATGCTAGAAGAAACACAATCACACAGAAAGTGAATAAAAAAATTCTGGAATGAACTCATATTATTCATTAATAAGAAAGTCTCAGTACAAAAATAAGTCACAATCTACGCAAGCCCAAGGATTTTACATGAGAAATAAAAACATCCTTGGCTATAGGTTTGGTAAGAGGGTCAGATACCATCAAACTAGTAGATATGTGCTTAAGTACAACTTTCTTTCTTGATGTAATGTCTCTAACAAAGTGATATCTCAACTGTATATGTTTGGTCTTCCCATAATACTTGGGGTCCTTGACATAGCTAAGAGTTGCCGTACTATCACAGTAGACAAGGGCAGCCTCTTTGGATGTCATCACAATCCCAGTATGTCGAAGGAATCTCCTCAACCAAACAGCCTCTTGAACCGCAGCGGAGCATGCCACATACTCTGCTTCCATGGTCGAGAGGGATATACAAGCCTGCTTCTTGCTACACCACGAAATGGCCCCGCCATTCAGCAAGAAAGCATATCCGAGAGGTTGATTTGCGCTCATCGATGTCTCCAGCCCGATCGGCATCACTATAGCCAACTAACCGCAAATCCGATCCTTGGTAACACAACATGTAGTTACTCGTTCCTCTAAGATATCTCAATATCCTCTTGATCGCTTTCAAGGTGCTCTATGCCGGGTTTGATTGGTATCGACTAACCAAACCCATTGCATAACAAATATCCGGCCTAGTACACATCATAGCGTACATAAGGCTACCCTTTGCCTTGGAATATGGAACTCTTTCCATCTTGGTTTTCTCCTCTGGAGTCTTAGGACCCATATCAAGGCTCAAATGCAAACCCTTCTCCATTGGAGTATCAATTGGTTTGCGGTTGTGCATTTGGTATCTCGTCAAGACATTGTCAATATAGGTCTCTTGAGAAAACCCGGTAATCTCTTTTGCCTATTTCGACAATCTTGACACCAAGCACATAGCTTGCTTCACCCATGTCCTTCATATCAAATACGGAGGACAACCATTTCGAATGGTTTCCAATAGCTCCTTGCTATTGCTAGCCATAAGTATGTCATCTACGTACGGTGTCGGAATGACATAATTATTATCGGATCTCTTGGTGTAAACACGGTGGTCTTCCTCAAGCATGGAAAAACCATTTTCCATCATAGCTTGGTGGAAGCGCACATTCCATTGTCTAGATGCTTGCTTTAAGCCATATATGGACTTCTTAAGCTTGCACACTTTGCGCTCCAGTCCATGTGCTTCAAAGCCTTGAGGTTGATCCATATAGATCTCTTCCTCAAGTTCTCCATTGAGAAAAGCAGTTTTTACATCCATCCGATAAAGCTCCAAGTCCAAGCGAGCAACAATGGCTAGTATGAGGCGAATTGAGGCAAACTTAACCACGGGGGAAAAAGTTTCCTCATAATCAACGCCCTCTCGTTGGGTGTAGCCCTTAGCCACTAAACGAGCCTTGAATCTCTCAATAGATCCATCCGCCTTTCTTTTGATCTTGAGAACCCACTTGTTCCCAATCGCCTTTCGGCCCGGCGGCAAGTCAACCAAGTCCCGGACATGATTAACTTTCATCGACTCCAACTCTTCCTTTATTGCTTTTAACCATTCCTTTGAGCTTGACCCCGCAAGAGCTTCCTGCACGCTCTTTGGTTCATGCTCATCGACTGAAATCATCTCACAGTCGATCTCTTCAGGAGTTACCATGTAGGCTTCATCCTCTATGTCGAAACGTCGACGAGGAACTAGCCCGCGCCTACTACGGCGCAAGTGCATGTCGGATTGCTCACCGTCTAAGGTAGCTATCACATCTGCACTCCCACTCCCACTAGGATCTTCCGGATGAACCCCGGGTTCATTATCCAGAATCCGATTCCCCTGGAGTGACAAGACCACTATCTTGTATCTCAAAGAATTCCAATGATTCTTTGTTAACTCCTGAAAGAGATGGAAAATCATTCTCCAAGAATGTTGCATCCCTAGACTCAAGTTCCGTTCTCCTCTCATTCTCATCTAGTCCAATGAAGACATGGCCCTTTGAGGGTTCGGAATATCTCACAAAGATACACTTTCTTCCTCTGGGTCCAAGCTTTCCATATTGGTGAGAAGTAGAGTGAACATATGCTGCACATCCCCATGCGCGCAAGTAACTCAAATCGGCTTCCTTCCGGTCCACAACTCATATGGTGTGGAAGGAACCGATTTGGTTGGAACTCTGTTGAGGATATAGGCCATGATCAGCAAAGCATCTCCCCAATAAGAGATGGGTAGATTTGCCTGCGCCATCATGGATCTCACCATGTCTAGCAAGGTTCTATTCCTCCTCTCAGCAACCCCATTTTGTTGTGGAGTCCCCTGGAATAGTAAGTTGTCTAGATATCCCCTTTTCATCACATAACCCTTTGAACATATCGGAGAGATACTCTCTACCTCTATCCGTTCTAAGAGTTTTCATCCTTTTATCTAATTGATTCTCAACCAAGCTCATGAATTTCTTAAAACATTCCAGAGCTTCTGACTTATGAGAAATTAGATAAATGTGACCATACCTTGTATAGTCATCTATGAATGTGATGAAATATGACTGTCCTTTTCTAGTATGCACATTCATGGGTCCACACACATCCGAATGGATAAGTTCTAAAGGAAGAGAGGCTCTCAAAGCCTTTTTAAATGGTTTTCTAGTTGCTTTTCCTGCTAGACATGACTCACAGGTTGGCAAATCAGATAGTGAACCTTGGCCTAAGAGACCTTCTCTTGCCAACCTGTTCATCCTATCTAAACCAATATGTCCTAGTCTAGCATGCCACAAATAAGAATCAATACACACAAGTATTTTGGCAAACAAAAGCATTACTAGAATTAAATGAATAATCAATTGTATCCAATACAATGAAACCATTATCAAGAAAACCATAACCATAAACTGTATCACCCATATACAAAACCAAAGAATTGTTTTCAAATACAATTCTAAAACCATGTCTTAAAAGATAAATAACGAAACAAGATTTCGCCGAATGTCCGGAGCATACAACACATCATGGAGTAACAGCGTCCGGCCACCTCGCAAAACTAATTTGCATGTGCCTATGCCATGAACCTCCACGCTTGAGCTGTTCCCCATCGTTATCCTTTTGCTTCCTCTTGGAATACGACGGTATTCCACGAAGCTCGAGCGTTCCCCTTGTTATGTGTTCATGCTTTGAATCAACAATCCACAAAGGATTTAGTTCAGCAAGCATAGTAGAACTTGTTACATAACAAGATGAGGTATAACACACAAGTACATACCTCTTGCTCGGTGCAATCACGAGCAAAATGACCAGGCTTTCGGCACTTGAAGCAAATCAAAGCTGATTTCTTCTTGCCGGCACTAGTCCCCCTTGAACGCTTGGGCCCACTCTTGTTTTTGTTCCCACCCTGATTACTTTGCTTGGACCGCTGAGGTTGAGCTTTCTCTCTCTTGCGCTTGAAGCTCGCACCCTTACTAGTGCTAGCTTCAGCAGCAAATACATCGATTTGAGGGGTATCGGCCAACATCCGATCCTCATCAAGCTCAAGGTGCTTGGCGGCTTGATCGAAAGTCTTGACCTCATCGGCATGAGTCAAGAAGATCTTCATATGCTCCCAAGTCTTTGGCAATGACCCGATGACTGCGGAGACTTGCTCCTCATCGGTCTTCGGCGCCCACATGCGCTCAACTCACTAATCATGTTAGACATGATGGTTATATGCTGCCTCATGGTGTGACCCTGGCGCATCTTATAACCGTCAAAAGTGAGTCCGAGCTGGCGGCCTCTTGTGGTGGAAGTCCCTCCATACTGGAACTTCACAGCCTCCCACAAAGACTTTGCAGTCCTATGCTTCTCATAACGAAGCATCAGGTCATCCCTCATGGAGCTCAAGATTGTAATCCTGGCTACCCGGTCTTTCCTCTTCCAAGCATTGTATATATCAAGGTCCCTGCGATGCTTGTGCGGTGGTACCTTCCTCGGGTGGGTTCATGGTCCGGTTTATGGTCTCTAGCATATCCTGCTCTTCCGAGAGATATTGCACCTTTCGGTGCCGGAGGTCATAATTCCTCTCATTCAGCTTATCTCCTTTAGTGAGGTCAGCAACAATGCTCTTGGTAGCAGCCATTTTTCTAGAGATATTACATACAAGAATGAGTTCAATGAATCTAGCATAAAACACAACTCATGCAACAAAAATCACACTAGCATAGTCAACCTATGGGATAAGCACTTAAACCAAAAGAGATGCTAAAAAAATATTCAATCAAATTCTCATGCAAACCCACATAGACTTATACACTAACTTCATTCTGTGCAAGAAACATGATTGATAGACCCATAAATAAAAAAAATAGTTTTATTAAAATAAAACATGCAATCATGTTAAAGCTATGAGGTGGTTCACACAGAACACTTCTACCTCATTAGCTCCCACTAGGCCCCAATAGGCCTTCAATGCCCAAATATCACACAGACTGTTGGGCTATTGGTGTCTAGTAAGTTAGAAACACATTCTGAACTGGACAGACCAATTTCCAAAAAAATCCATCTCCCAGACGGATCGTGCCGCCGCACGGATCCGACACCGCCGTGCCCGACGGAATTCCGTCGCTTTATTTTATGCCCGCCGGAAATTCCGTCGGGCATTCTCGTGATCGGGACGGATGACCGTCGCCAGACGGAAATTCCGTCGGCATTCTCGTGACCAGACGGATGACTGCCGGTGCAGTTCGGGACGGCCGACCGGCGGCCCAGGACGGATGACCGTCTCCCAGACGGAAATTCCGTCTGGGTCACTGTGACCACTCTGATAATAGACGGACGACCGTCTGGTCAGACGGTCGTCCGTCTGGTCAGACGGTCGTCCGTCTGGTCCACAGTGACCAAAAAACGGCGATTTTTCAATTTTTCTTAAACGGAAAAAAACGGTAAAACACGTTTTTTCACTCAAAAATCATTCAAAAAACACATGAAAAAAATCCAACAATAAATTTTAAACAAAAAATTTTCATCATGGATTATCAATTCATGCAAATCTCCATTAGGGAAATCCACAAGGATCTCCCACTCGGATCCGAATCAAAATTAAAAGGTTTCCAAAAACCCTATCAATTCTCCCATGGGTTTCGTATTAAACCCTTGATCCTCCCATTGGATCCATACAATAAAATTAAACAATGGGGAGGAACAATAAACGTGGGAACCAATGGCTCTGATGCCAATGTTGGTAATACATTGAAAGTAATTCAATTCAATTAATTGATGGGGGAAAAATTCCTTACCTGAATTTGCTTTCCCTTACTTGAAGTATTCACAGCGGAAGTCTAGATCCACGTTCTCGTTCCACCACCAAAGGTTTACCGGCGAGATTCCTCAATCACAGGGAAAGGGAATAATATCCACAACCCAAATGCCGTGGATTAATGGAATGAAGATCGAATACTAGCAAAGAAGAAAATCTAAGCCTGCGATTCTAAGAGAGAGGGAGAGAGAGATGGAGCCGCCGTTTCTCAGAGATTCGCTCGTGCGAATGAATCACTCCGTTACTTACTCACTAATGCGGTGGTTACTAAAATATATAACCTATTTTGTAACCGCCCTAATAGTGAGTTTCCAATATTGCCCTTGGGCATTTAATTTATTAATCAAATTAATAAATTCCAACAGGAATAATATGTGGACTATCCGGAATGAAGCCCATGATCCATACCATGAGTCCATGGATCTAGATCCTGCCAATGAAGAACCTGCTATGAAATCCCTCGAATTTCTAATCCTTTAACTCATGGTTTCAAGACCGCGAACCTGGAACTCGAGTTGACAACAACTGTGGGCCATTCGAGTCGAACTCAAAGGTTCGGAGATGGACCCAATGTTAGTGGATGACCCTAGTGATGACTCGACCACTCTCTTAGAGTTTAAGAGGAGAGAGAAGGTCAATCACGAAGGGATTAAAAAGCTATTTTGGCACGCTCGAAAATCAATGAAGGAGAATCCAAATGATAAGGTAAGTATACCCAAACGTAGATATTTGAAAGACCTTTCTTTCAAGCAGAAAATCACTAGAATCGGACATTGGTTGAGGGGTCAAACAAGGGCCGGATGATCGAACCAATTGACTGGTCTGATCGACCGCCCATTGCCCAGTTTAGGGCAGTTTCGAAAATTTGGCTTTAAAACCTTATTTTATAATTCTACTCACATTTGTACGCATTTTCTAATGCTAGAGTGGGGCTGAAGCTTGGAGAGGAGGAGAAAACAAGAAGGATTTCAGATTCCATCCATGCAGCTCATTGCAGAAATGTTGACAAATGTGAGTGCTCTTCAACCTCTCTTCTCTAAACCTAGGCTAATGGTGTTCGTAGTAAATGTTAGAAATTTTGTAGTTGGGGTATATTGATTTCATTGAATGCCTTACATTAGTTCTCTTTATGTTTCCCTTTGGTTTTGAGAGTTGTCTATGCGATTTGTTGCGAGCGATTTCGCATTAAACCTTTCAGAGATGCTTCCGGGCACTAGCGAGAGCCTTTTGGGGCTTTTCATTTGAGGCATAATTGGGACAAATTGTTGATATTTTTAGGACCCTATTACTGTTAATTAGAAGTCCTAAAGTCTTGCTTCGATTCGATTTCAAATCGGAAGTGAAATAAGGATTTTGCCGAAACTAGGTTGAGAATGGAGGGTTTGAAGCCGTTCAACCGGTTGTGTTTGGGAAGTGTAATTTTTGGACCTCTATTGAACCCCAATTTATACTTACTCTTGGTTTTATGTAATTAGGATTATTTTGAGCATAATCACCTCTATGTGATTTTTTAGACTAAAGAGAGCGAAAGCCAAATTGAAAGGTGAGGAATATACTAACTGTTGTGGAGAACATATATTCCGAGTACCCCCGCCCCTCGAGACAAGCGCACACCCCCAGTCGGGGTAAAGAAATCATCTTGAGAGGATTCTGAGAATCCTCTTCTGTAGAAAACACATACCCCTCAGGACATGTATCTTCTGCATGCTCGGGAGTAACAGTGCTCTCTCAAGAGAGACACAGAAAGCCTCCTCGAGAGAAAGTATATAAGCCCTCTCGGGAGGAAGCATATCCACTCCTTCAAGGAACATGTTTGGAATAAGCCCAAGAATCCCATTTGGACTAAGTCCAAGAGAGACGTTGAAGACGTCCAAGTCAAGAGAGTTAGTTACAAATAACTACTCAGTAAGGCCTGTCACATCCCGCCCAAATACACCCAACCTATACCCTATCTGGGTTACCCGGGGGAGTGATCCACAGCCCCGAAGATCAAGTTTAGGAACGATCATATCCATTTAGCACAATAACATAATCAAAAGCAAGAACAAATTATTGTATTCAAGTATTTTACTAATAAAAGTCAAGAAAGGATCTCAGAAGGATCACTAAAGAATATCAGAATGAGGAATAATATGATACCAAATCAAAAGACAACTGTAGAGTATAGCGGAAATATACCCACAACATATGCGAAGGTAGATCGAAATCTAAAGAAAGCTCTAAGCGAATACAAGTAAAATAAAAGTCTAGAAGAAACAAGAGAATCTAATCCACATCTTCAGTCGACTCTTCTTCTTCTTCTTTAGTCTTCATCTTCTTCACTTTAGGGTCATGCTCTTGAAGCTTCAGATCAGCATCTAGCACACGATCCCATTGGCGAATAAGACGATGGCGGCTGCCGTCAATGGGAGCCATCAATGCAGTCCAAATCCGAGTGTTGGCTGCCTCGCTGTTCATTATCTTGTCCAAGGACTTCTGGAGCTGAACTCTATATGGAAAGGTTCTCCGTGCTAAGGCACGAGTTCTCTTTTGATCTTGCAATGTCATCTAAAAACAAGTCCCCCGAAGGGTAAGCTCAAAAAAACTTAGCAAGTAATCCAAACACAATAAGCATCTTCACATGCATTCACAAACAAACATATATGCAATGATATGAAACAATAAATGCAATATGCTTCTAACTCTATGTATGTATGCTGGTCTCTATTGGCAGACATGCTTTAAGTCATAGCACCATACTTCTTTGGGTAGGTCTTAATTCACTCATCCTCGGTTGGCAATGGGTCAGTACACCTTACGGACAACCTTGGCTAGGGTTTAAGTCACCGCTCTCTCACATAACCGTTTGGTCTAAGTATTGGCGCATGTCAGGGTAAAGCCTAGCCCAATGCAAGTCATCTACTTAGTTATATCAACTCAGATCCAGATACGTCCATTCCTACCCTCTCGGGATCCTTTCCGGTATCCTTCACACTAGAGTCAGCGTATCCGACTCTCTCAAATACGGACTCATCAACCCTATAGTCATCCACATATAGTAAACAAGAAGCTCTCATGTCCTCTCACGGGTTGGTTACCGGTCTTGAGCGCCCATGAGCCCAAGTGGCCCCCACAATGTGATTCATGTCCCCTCATGGGTTGGTTACCGGTCTTGAGCGCCCATGAATCCCCATTGCTACCACGGGTCGTTCGGTCTCAATAACCTTCCGAATCGGGTCTGAAATAACAGGGGTATTCCTAGCCAAACACTGCTAGACCAATCCTAGGTATGTCAACCAGTAGTTAGGGAAAGAGTCAAGGGAACCATAGGAAAGCGTCCCATACCACTTCCACTGATGTCCAAAGACAGAAATGCCAATAGGGCATTCCCCATTCCACAACTACAACCTAAGCATCCACATCACATCATGATTCCATACAAGTCATATTCACATCCATATCCACATCATAGTCCATAACACATACTCATAATCAATAACCAATTCTAATATTAAATTAACAATGTGGACAAGCTACTGTAGTTGCAGAAGTATCATGATGTAAAGAAAACCAAACAAAAGTAGTTAAATCATCGCATTCATATCATAATACATAAAGACATGTAAATAGGCATATTGTGAGTTGGAATACTCACCTCATAATCCAAACTTATAGTCTTCAAATAAGAGATCAGAGAACAGATCCAAAATCACCTAAACAAGCTTGACAAAACATGTATAGGTCATAAGAAGCGATTCCAAAAGATTGGAGTCGAAATTGTAAAATCCGGCTTTATCCTAACCCTGACCCGGCCCGGATTTTATACTGTTGTAGGTCCGAAGACCCGAAGTGGTGGTAGAAGAGACCTGTGGGCCCTCTTAGTTGATGATTCAATGCTAGAAGTAGAGCCTATGGACATTGACGATGATGCCCCTTACTTGAGCACATTGTCAGTTTTGAGTGAGAATCTGCGCATCGACGAAGATTGATTTAGTTGAAGACCTTCCCAGAATCCCATGATCAATCCGAAGGTATTTTCTGAAACTAGACTTGTTGATTGACTTGTAGGAGAAAACCCCACTCGATTTGACCTTGTATAGCCCTCCGAATCCTCTCCTGAAGTTGCTGTCATAGCTTGGTCGAGTGCTTGGTCGATTGACAGTCGACCAAGAGTCATGAAATCCGAATTTTCATGAAATCTCTTCCCATTTTGCCCCTACCTTCTTGGAACTCGTGAATGAAGACCTAACCTAATTATTGGCACTCCAGAGCTCGAGGTTGGACACTCTCTTGGGCTATTCTTTGAAGTTTGGGAAGATCTTTGACTCTAATCATTGGTGTATGTGTTAATCATCAATCCAAGGTATGATTCTTTCTATCCTCTTCTAATCTATTCATTTCCCTATCATTTGATAATCTTGAGACCATGGCTGAAGTGCTGCAATCTTGCAAACACTCAACCATGAGTTTCCCCTCTTCAATTCCTTAAACATCTTCACTCATGATATGCTATGATTCAAATAAGATTAATTTCACTTCATCACTTTGATTCTATTCAATCTAGCCTAATTGATTCAAATCTGATATGTAATTGCATGATAAGCTTAGACTATATTGAAATTAAGACTCTAACTCAATTCTTATCCTTTATTTGATTGATTCCTACCATCCTTTACAATTTCTATAAATTCCATTTTGATTCTTGAGGATTACCATATAGAACCTAATATTTCGAATTGGGCATTTTTGATTGAACCGTTGGATCTTCATGAAAATTGGTGTGCAATATCCTCTTACTGTTATAAACATGCCCTCCAAATTTCATGTCAATCGGAGCAGTGGAAGGGCAGCTTCTGATCACATTTCCTTTGCTGCCCAAAAGTTAACAAGTCTTGGTCGACTGCTTGGTCGACTGACAGTCGACCAAGCCAGTCAACCAAGAGTTGTTAAAGCCTTGTTTTCAGCCGAATTGATCCGTTTGAACCCCGATTTGAATGTTTTCTTCTCTGATGTTGCTTGTATGTTATCTAGGATGTCAACACTGACTTTGGAACCATTCTTGGTGATCCTTGAATTTAATTACAACTTGATTAAGGTAAGGACAGTCGTTAACTTAAGTATGTTAATTACATCAACATGCTTATATTATGGGAAGTTAATGATTATGTTAATATGAGTATTCCTTTACCATACATGATTGTTAAATGTTTCTTATCAGTAATACAATGTCATATATTATTTAGAACATCATGTTCAATTATGCTTTATGAATTTAAATATGATCAATCATGTTATGATATACATTGTTTATATGATGAATTTTGATTCAAGTATGATATGATGAGATTGAGCTTGTGATTGATTACGTATGACTTGGGATTGGGAGGTGTCCTTTCGACACTTCTGTCCTTGGGCATCGAAGGGAATAGTATGGGATGTTCTCCGATGGTGCCTATCGACACTTTCCCGGGTCATTGGGTGACATATATAGGATTGTCTAGGTGTATGGTTAGGATATTTTCCTTGTCGTATCAGACCCAAATCGGAAGGGTATTGAGACCGAACGACCCATAGTAGAATATGAGCGAGAGTACTCAAGACCGGTATCCACTCCGTGAGAGGGCTTAAACTATATTGCGGATACCCGAAAGGGGCCATTTATTGGTAGGGTTGCATATGGATAGACCTGGGCTCACGGGCGCTCAAGACCGGTAACCAATCCGTGAGGGGACGTGAGAGCTTCCCGTTTACTATATGTGGACGACCAATAGGGTTGGTGAGTCCGGTGAGTAATATCCGTGACTCTAGTGTGAAGGATACTAGAAAGGATCGTCGGGGGCGAGGAATGGACGTATCTGGATCTGACATGATATGACTGAGTAGATGACTTGCATTGGGCTAGGCTTTACCGTGACATGCGCCTGTACTTATTCCAAACGGTGATGTGAGAGAGCGGTGATTGATTCCCCAACCATGGTTTATGAGATGACCTTACCGAACTTCCCCGGGCAGACCCAAGATATCTTATGATTGAGGGGGTGTGATTGACGACCCAAAGGAGTATGGTGCTACGGCTTAAAGCATGTCTACCTTAGAGACCAGCATACTTAATATAGAATCATATTTCATCTTGCCTCATATCATATTGCATCGTATGTGAATTGTATCGAATGGACTGTGTATTATGAAATGACTTGCCTTGCTGAGTTCTTTTGAACTCATTCATTTTGTGCAATTTGTTAGATTTTCCTGCAGTACCTGACGATCTTGATGGCGCGTCCTATGACCAGAGCTATGATCCCGCATACTACCCTGCGGGTGATGGCTACTATGAGAGTCAGGATTGCGGTGCCGAGGAGGATTATAGTTCATTCCAGGGTTAGCCCCACTCTTGTGAGGGAGTGGCCACGTTGGGTTTACTTTATCCATACTTTCGAAGAGGACATCATTAGGATAGAGGAAACTTATGTGTAGGCCCCATTTCCCTGGATGACTGTAATCATTGGGATCTTCTCTCTCTAGTTTTTATGGATTTATTTATGATACTGTTTGTAACTAAACTTGATTTACTACTGCTTCCGCTATTTGTGAAGGAGTGACTTCTGATCACTCCTTCTCTTTGAGATGTTATCACTTGAAGTTGATATTTAAATGTTTCCGCACTCTGATTATCTATCTTGTCTTATTCTTTTGATCTATCTATTAGTTCTTTATACATTGATTATGTTTTTAATGATTATGTTATCATGTATGTGGGAGGCATGGCCGCTCGATCTGGATCTTCGGGCTGTGGATCACATCCCGGGTATGCCAGATAGGATACCGGCTGGGTGGATGTGACTGAAACGGATCAAAAACGGAGTTGCTGTCACTGCGGGTTGATTGGCTGGGTTGATTGGTTCAGTCGACCCAGGCAATCTGCCCAGAATAGTGTTCGACAACAACACCAAATCAGTCATAACTTCTTCGTTTGAAGTCTGATTGATCCGAAATTCAAAGGGGAACATCACACAAACACACTAAGACTATCTAGCATGGATTAGACACCATCCATGATCAAAATTCATGACTTTCTAATTTATAATCATACTTCCTAATTTGGAAAACAACATGGTTTTCATTGAAAACATGCTATGAATGAAAGAGATGAACTAGCGATGATGAGATCTCATTCTAGTATATGTGATATGGAGAGTTTATGATCATACCGGGTTCATACCTGGTCCGACCCTCGACCCCGGTCGAGACGGAGAAAACCGAATCGCTCCCGAGCGAACCGGATCCGGAAGATGGCTTGCTGAAGAAGAAAGCTTATTCGGCTGCAAGCGTGCCCTAATCTTACTTATGGATTAGGGTAATCACCCTAGTGATGGCAGACTCAAACTGACGGCTGCGAATAATCATTATCGAAGGGATAACCATCGCATAACCTAAAGGTTATCTCATGAGTCCTCTACTAGCCCAAACTAGTAGAAGTCTATCGCTCAACGGATCTAACTGATAGGATCCAACGAATACCCGAAGAAGGCTCAAGTGCATCCAACGAAGGAGATTCGAAGGTACACTCTATATAAACCTCACTACCATACAAGGTGAGGGACGGATCGATCAATCGAAAAGAATACTATCTGAGACTCAGGTTCAGATACATACTGATAGACCTAAACTATCAGCGATCTTCTATCTAGATCACCTTTCCCAGTTCTTCATTCCTTAGCTCTGCGCTTCTAGCAGAGCCGTTTGTGATTAAGTTCATCAACTGACTTAGCCTTCGGAGGTGGACTCCCGACCCCAGTGGTCGGGCCACAACTGACGCTTTCGTTTTGTAGGACATCATGTGGAGATCCAAGGGCTGAGCAGATTTTGGACGCATCATTTGGCGTCATCTGTGGGAAACGACTTGAAAAGCCATGGTGACTAGATCAGCAGCCGTTGCACAACGCAATTCCGGTGTTCATATACCTGGAGTGAATGATCCAGATATTCCCCAGGAAAGCCAAAATCCTATCGAGGTGGATGATGGCCAGGGAGGACGTAATCCTCCTCCTGATACAATCCAAGATCAATTGGATCGGGTAAAGATTCAACTCTTGGAGGTGAGCCAAGCACTCCGCATGCTCACCGGGGCAGTGGTTTTACCACAAGAACCTGATCAACGCGATTCAGGGAGACGTGCCTTGCCACGTGACCAGAGAATGGCTGAAGACCGGAATGTTGATCAGAATTTCCGTGAAGGAGAACGAGGACTTCGGAGGATCGATGATCAACCGAGGCGAGGCGATCGGTTCGACAGACCGCAAGAGAGTACAACTGATTCAAACACAAGGTTGGATACAGGGGTAAGAACTCACTCACCCACTGTCAGAAGAACCATTCGTGATGATCGAGCAGTTCGTGACGAGAGGAATGCTCGGGAAGGACGGGCTATTCGTGATGATCGAGTAGCACGGGATGATCGTGTTAATCAAGGTCGTGATCATATTGCTGAAGATCACCCGACCCCAGTTGGTCAAGAATTGGCCAACATCAATGAGAAATTAGGGCGAGTTGGCTAAGGGAAGAATAAGCGAGGATATTTACTCGGTCATTCGGAAGACTCCTTTTCTTGAGCCAATTGCGGGATATCGGTTTCCCCAAAACTTCCGTTTGCCTACCTTCTCAACATTCGATGGCTCCGGAGATCCAACAGCTCACATCGGCTATTACCAATAGACCATGGCAATTTCAGGTAATTCTGATGAAATTTTATGTAGGGTTTTTGGTTCATCTTTAACTGGAGCAGCACAAAAGTGGTTTTTGAACCTCCCCTCTGGAAGGATTGTAAACTTTGCGAATTGGCACGCCAATTCATAGGGCGATTCCCGAGTGGGATACGAGTCAAGAAAACGGAAGAAACCTTGTTCTTGTCAAACAAGGAAAGAGCGAATCGATCGGAGAGTTCTGAAAAGATTCAACAAAGTGACGATGGAGATAGAAAACTTGGATGAACAAGTAGCCGGAACTGCTCTATTCACGGGACTCACTAATCGGAAACTCTGGAGTTATTACTACGGGATATGCTGCGACTTATGCTTTGAGTTGGTACGAGAGATGCGAAGCAGGCTGAAGTCATGGAGATTCTAGATGCACGCCAAGGAGATAATAAAGTCTCCAATAAGGAACAAAAGGCTCCTGAGCAGAAGCAGAAGCCAAAGAAAAATGTTCGCGATCGGGTTGGAAAATCCCAGCCTTGGCGCCAAAGGTCCCCTGGTAAAAGTGAGTACACTCCATTGAATGCTCCTCGGGCTGATATTTTGAATATCCTCAAAAGAAAAAATATTTTAAAGTGGCCGCCTAAAATTCTTTTGAAACCCGGAGAGCAGCAGGATCGAGAAAAGTATTGCCGATTCCACAAGGACTATGGTCATTATACTAATGACTGTCATCATCGAAGGCAGATATTGAGAGATTGATATCTCGGGGACATCTGTCCGTTTTGTTAGCGAGGAGAAGGGAGGAGCCACGTGGGCCACGTGCGGCTGCTCCAAAGAGGGATCGTTCGGTTAGTTCAGAACGATTGAGGGAGGCCCCGAAGTCTAAAAAAGGCAAGGAGGTGATTGAAGCTACTACTCGGTCACCGATCCTTACCATCTTCGGGGGACCAGAGCCCGAATCATTCCGGAGTTTGAAAACAAAATCCAAATTTGTTGGAGCCGGAGAGGCGCAGAAGCGGAAGAAGCTGAATGGTGAAGATTCTATCACCTTTAGCGAGGAAGACGAAAGAGACGTTTGTTTACCTCATGATGATGCTATAGTCATCAAGGTAGAGATTACACGGCGGGAAGTGCATAGAGTTTTGATTGATACAGGGTCTGCAGTTGACCTAATTTCCTACGAAGTGTATCAAAAATTGAAGGTGGATCGGGACTTGATGAAACCTTCATCTACACACCTATATGGCTTTGCGGGGGTCATCTGCGGTAGAGCGGAAGGATCGGTTCAGTTGGATTTATCCATTGGAAGTTTTCCTAAGGAAACAACTGTCCGAATCAATTTTTTGGTGGTTCGAGAACTACCAGCCTATAATATGATTCTTGGGCGACCATCTTTATCCAAGATAGGTGCTATTGTTTCGACAAAACACCTGAAGATAAAATTCCCGACTGATATGGGAATTGGTCAAGTCTCCTACGACCGGAAGATCTCTCGGCGGTGTTATGTTGCCTATTTAAAAGACAAGGAGGGTCCGAGGAAGGTTACTGCCCTCCCCATAGAAGTTTGAGATGATCGGGAAGAGACAGAGATGCAAAGGCCCGAACCAGTGGAGAAACTGGAGCAAATCCAGCTGTGTACCGAAGATGAGAAAAAGATTACTTATATCGGGTCTGAACAGCTGGAAGAGTTTAAAGATGAGTTGAAGTTTTTTCTTCAACAGAATAAGGATGTATTCGCATGGTCTGCTGAGGACATGCCTGGAATCGATCGGGCCATTGCAGAGCACAAACTCTGGATAGACCCTAAGGCGAAACCAGTGATACAGAAAAGAAGAAATTTCTCTATTGAAAAGTATGAAGCCGTTCGAAGCGAAGTTGAAAAACTTAAGAATTCTGGTTTCATAGAACCAATTGAGTGCCCAACTTGGTTGGCCAACGTGGTAATGGTAAAAAAGGCAAATGGGAAGTGGAGGATGTGTACAGACTACACAGATCTAAACAAAGCTTGCCCAAAAGATTGCTACCCGTTGCCTCGGATTGACCTCTTGATAGATGCGACTGCAGGATATGAAACTTTAAGTTTCATGGATGCCTACTCACGGTATAATCAGATCCTTTTGAATAAGGAGGATGAGAAGTATACGGCTTTCATGACTGATCGTGAGAGCTATTATTACAAGGTCATGCCTTTTGGCCTGAAGAATGCAGGAGCAACATATCAAAGGGCCGTCAACAAGATTTTCAAAGAGCTGATAGGAAAGAATGTTGAAGCTTATGTTGACGACATGCTCGTGAAAAGCTTTACAAAAGCAAATCATATTGCAGATTTGACCGAGGTTTTCTCGATCTGCGGGAAACATCAAATGAAGCTAAACCCGGGAAAAATGTGCCTTTGGAGTCTCCTCGGGCAAATTTTTGGGTTTCATGGTATCACAGAGGAGAATTGAGGCTAATCCTGCCAAAATACAAGCTCTGATTGATATGGAGGCTCCCAAAACCGTTCGGGATGTGCAATGTTTGACAGGGAGAGTTGCTGCTTTAAATCGATTTATCTCCAAGTCTGGAGAAAAATGTTTGCCTTTCTTCAAGGCACTTAAAGACCTGAAGGGTAGTAAGGAAGCAAAGTGGACTGAAGAGTGCCGAAAAGCTTTCGAGGAATTAAAAGAAGCACTTGGACAACCACCGATCCTGTCCGGACCAGAGAAGGGGGAAATATTACAGCTATATCTAGCGACGTCCCTTTCGGCGGTCGGTGCAGTACTTGTTCGGGAGAAAGATAATAAACAGTGGCCAATTTACTATGTAAGCCACGTGTTGCTAGATGCGGAAACGAGATATTCGCAGATTGAGAAGCAGGCTCTGGCTCTCATGATGGCCGCCAGGAAGCTAAGGCCATATTTTCGAGCTCATCCAATTGAGGTATTTACAACTTTTCCTCTTAGTAAAGTTCTTAACAAACCCGATTTGTCCGGAAGGATGGTATCCTGGTCGGTTGAGCTCAGCGAGTTCCAAGTGAGCTTTAAGCCCAGAACTGCAATCAAGGCTCAGGCATTAGCCGACTTTGTAGTAGAAACTACTGCACCGGTGGAGCCCACCATTGAGGATCCCATTATACCAACCACTTGGGAGGTATATGTGGATGGTTCGAGTAATAAAGATGGAGCAGGCGCTGGAATTCTATTAAAAAGTCCAGCAGGATTTATTATTCGATATGCTTTGAGATTCGCATTTGATGCAAGTAGTAACGAAGCGGAATATGAGGCCTTGATAGCAGGACTTCGGTTGTCAAAAGCATTAGCTATTGCAGATGTTACTATTTATAGTGACTCTCAGCTTATAGTCAACCAAGTCCAGGGGGAGTATGGCATTAAAGAACCACGCTTGCAAAAATATCGGGAGATAGTGCAGGCATTTCAAAACCAATTTCGGAATTTGAAGATATCTCAGATTTCGAGGAATGAAAATTCAGTGGCAGATGAGCTATCCCAACTAGCCAATGCCAAGGAAAAGAATCTAGACCCTTCGGTCTACATTGAAGAGATAACTTTTCCAAGTTATCATGAGAAAGAAATTTCTTATATTGAAGCGAACGTTCTTTGGATGGATCCAATAATCGAGTATCTAAGGGATGACAAATTACCCGAGGATCTAGTAGAGGCAAGGTTGATCACTATTCGATCAGCTAGATTTGTCATTCAGAATGGGAGACTATACAAAAGATCTTATGCTGGACCCCTTATGAGATGTATAGGCCCCGAAGGAGCAAAATCAGCTTTGGCTGAAGTTCATGAAGGAATTTGTGGAGCTCACATGGGTGGCCGAGCCCTGGCCCACAAAATTCTAAGACTTGGGTTATATTGGCCTAAGGTCCAAGAGGCTGCTATGGACTACGTTCGTCGATGTGGTAACTGTCAAATTCATGCTACGATATCGAAGCGCCGGCGGAAACTATGACTTCAATTCTAAATCCCATTCCCTTTGCAATGTGGGGAATTGATATCATGGGCAAATTCACCAAGGCATCAGGCGGACGGGAATATCTCGATAGTAGCAATTGATTACTTCACAAAATGGGTAGAAGCCGAGTGCCGGCGACAATTACTGAGAAAAAAGTGGAGAAATTTGTGCTTGAATCAATCATATATCGCTTTGGAATTCCAAAGATTATTGTCACTGACCATGGTACTCAGTTTGACTGTCCGCAATTTGAGCAATTCTGTGGAACATATATGATCGAGCATCGTATGTCCTCAGTGGCATACCCCCAAAGCAATGGCCAGGTAGAGGTTACTAACCGAACGCTACTGGAAGGAATAAAGAGAAGACTCGAAGCTGACAAAGCTTATTGGGTCGAAGAACTACATAATGTACTGTGGGCTTATAGAACTACGGTTCGAACACCTACAGGAGAAACTCCATTCAGGTTGGCATATGGATCCGAAGCATTGGCACCAGTGGAGATAATGGCGGGGACATTACGGGATCGTGAGTTCGAGGAAAAAGCAAATGAACAAGGACTGCTTGATAGTCTTGATTTGTTGGACGATGTTCGGGCAAAGGCAATAGCACGAACTCAACATTATCAAAGAAGGATAGCGTCTCATTATAATACTCGAGTGAAGAATCGTCGGTACTTAGACGGAGATTTGGTGTTGAGAAACACCCTAGCTTCCGACCCGCGTCACCAAAGAAAGTTGGACCCTTCCTGGGAAGGACCTTATATGGTTGTGAAACCGGTCGGTTCAGGAGCTTACAGGCTGAAGAACATCAATTCCCAGAAAGAGTTGGATCGTTCGTGGAATGCTAGGCATCTCAAAAAGTTATATCCTTGAAGATGATTTCAATTTTGTTCGCGATATAATCATTTTCAACTCAATCAATGCAATTTTTGGCTTTCAACAAACTATCTTTTGATTGTGGGGCATCATACACCACATTCAAGAACAAGATCCAACTAGAAGGCATCGGATGAAAATTCGTATGGGTCCTTCAACACTTATGGAAATTTTTCGAACTTTCTTAAGTCGGGGCATCGGATGAAAATCCGAGTGAGTTCCTTTTGCAAGGCGTCGGTTTGAAACCCGAGTGAGTTCCTTCGAGACTTATTGAATTTTTGAATTATCCTTAAGTAAAGGCATCGGTTTAAAACCTGAGTGAGTTCCTTCTCAGACTTATTGTATTTCTCCGGAAATCCTTAAGTAAAGGCATCGGTTTAAAACCCGAGTGAGTTCCTTCTCAGACTTATTGTATTTCTCCGGAAATCCTTAAGTAAAGGCATTGTTTCAGACAACTAAGACCTAATACAACGGCGATTCAAGTGGCTAGCAAAGTTCAAGATAAAGTAATTTCTTATTTCTTCAAAAGATCCAAAGAGGCCAGTATCAAAACAATTACAAGAGCTGGATACAATCTTCGATCAAAGAAGAAAGTCATTATAGGTGACTGTTAACAAGTTATACAAGATTGACGCGACTTTGCTAGAACAAACATATGAGTCAACCATTGGTGGGGATTCAAGGAAAAGAAGAGAAGAAATGAGGATTACAAAAATATTTCGGTATGCATAAAATCCTCCGCAATTTCATACTCTTTGTCCAGCTTGTCCAGGAGAAGAATGGTCCTCGACCAAACTCGCATTCAGTACAAGCTCGTCATAATTGACTTCTTCTAGCGGAGAATAAACAGGAGAATCTTCCAGATATTGCATAATATCCGGATCGGAAGGTGGAGGATCAATCTTATCCTTGGTCCAGTCGGGAGGAGGAATACCCAGGTCGGTAAATACTTCAGGATGGCAAACAACACTGTAGGGAGTCGTATCAAAATGAGGATCCTTCCTTAATATTGATTCCCATACTTCGTTCTCACCATCCCGGTACACCTGCAAGTTATAAGCATTCAGCATATCAACAAAAGGCTTACTGTGTAAATACTTGAAGACGCAGGCTCTGCGAACATCAGTTGGAAGGGATTCGGGCAAAGGAACGACAGCTTGCCTTTCGGGTAACGTTTCAGATCCTTTGGCTCCTCGACTTTCCAACGTGATCGCTCCAGTCCCGGATCTTCTCCCCGGCATCATCCAAATCCAACCGAAGACGACCAATCATCGAATTTTTTTCTCCCCGCCACCTCCCAAGCTAGTTTCCGAAGGTGAGCAATCTCAACATCTTTAGCTTCGAGAGATCTCCCGAAGCCTAGAAACTTCATTGCTCAACCTACTGAGCCTAGAAATTGCTTCCACTTGGTTGTGGAAGTTACCAGCAAGACTCCTGCAAACAACTTTCGAGTTAGCAAGGAGCAGAAAAGAAAATTTTCAGAATCAGAGGATAATGAAGAAAGACTTACATTACCAGTGACTTCGTAAAGACTTCATCTGGAAGTTTGGAAAGAACTGCGCTCTCAGAAGTCATTCGAGCAGCAAGACACCATTCCAACGCTCTGTCAAACTCGTTTGACACTAATTCATGCGAAGGATGTGAAGGATGAGCTACACCAAGAGAAGGATGAGCTTCATCACTTGTCACCCGACGGCGCTTCCTAGTGGAAAAATCCTCCAACTCAGAAGGAGAAGACGAGGATGCCAAACAAGCACTGGAGTTAGAAATAAGAGCAGCACCTGCTGGGACCACACCTTCATCAGATGCCAACATAGTTGCCTCGGATGCCCGAAGAGTCTCCTTCGGGGTGCACCAACGAGCTCACCAAGCAGCTCACCAGCAGCACCATTGGCAACGGAGTGATCAAGATCTTCCTGGGAAAGACGAGCGATCACTTCGGGCAAAGGAGGCGCAGGGACGGCATCAATAGAAACTGCGGGAATCTGACTTGAAGATTCACCACCAGCAGTCGCCTTACGCTTGGAGGATTCACTAGCTGAAACCACCGCACTGGCCCCAACCACCACCGACGAAACGATTTTCTTGCAAGATTTTGCTCTGATAAAGTTCGGGTTGATCTTGGGAGCCACTATGCAAAAAAAAAAAAAAAAAAAACCAGCCGTATCAGTACAGATATACGACAGCAACAGCGGGGAAACCCTAGTTTTCTAAAACTTCTGACAAACCAACAAACTAAACCCCAAGTATAACTACTGTGCAGTTTACTCAGGGGGGAAGTGGGGAAAGAGATGAGTAATCAAAAAACTCACTTGTTCAGAAGTTGATAGAGCTGTTGTTGGAGTACGAGGAATATGGAAGCAGGCCGAAGGACGAAAGGTCGCTTTGGCACTTTAGCAAATCTAACTTGCAGAAGGCAGGATAGATGGAGAGTACCCACGAAGGCTTTAAATAGCCTCAGGTATAAGACGACGGTTGAAGGCTAAGGACAACCGACGACCTAGATCGAAATGACGCTTCAAAATCCGCAAAAAGCAAGATCAACGGTAGAAGGGATGCCACATGGAAACATGTGGAAGCGAGCACCTGATGCAGAGATACCTCCAATCGTCGCACCGCCATTAAAATAACGGATGTATTTCCGATTCATTGGAAACAGTGAATGGTATACAAAAGCAGGAAACCGTTTGAACTTCGCAGAAGGGAAACGTGCGGACTTTGCAATAAATGAAGTAGTGGGGAAGATTAATGCATCTTCCCGAAACGCATCTTCAAAATATTTCTACAAGATTATTATTCGGCGAGGAATGAAAAGTTAAGTGATAAGTTTTATCATTAATACTTTGATATTCAAGGCAAGATTCCGGCAGGAGACGGGGAAATTTAGAGGCCAACATGAAAAAAGAAATGTCTATTCATTAAATTGAGGGTAAATCTTTACAAAAAGACAACTCCCTAAGCCTTTTCTTCATTGTTGCCCGAGGGACCCTGGTCGGGAGGACTTTTCTCGAGATCATGAGAAGAGCCTTCCTCAAGAGTGGCATCGGCTGAATCCTCTACAACAACAACTTGAGACTCGGCTTGTGATTTCTCCTCTGGAAGTGCCGGCTCGTCATTCAGGTATGCCTCATATTGAGGGTCAGCTGGAAAAGGATCATTTTCTTCCTGGGCCCAGTCCGGGAGATCCATACCAACTTTCCCGAAGACCTCTTGGTGGCATACCTCACGAAAAGGAGCAAGATGTCGAAGTCGGGGATCGATCCAAGGATTCGCTCCCAAACATCGTTACGCCCCATGCGATAAGCTTGAATGTTGTAGAGACCTAGCAACTCGGAGAAAGGTACGCTGTTCAGGTATTTCCGAATGCACTCCTTCCGAAGCTCTGGCTTTATATGCTCAGGCTTGCTAGGGATCGCCAACTTCAGATGTTCTTCGAGCTCCCTACTTTTGATTTCAAGGCTGTCACCAAACAACGTGGCAGCTGCCTTTTTGCTTCTCGGCCTCGCGCTCGGCAACGAAGTGACACGAATTTTCGAAGCTTCGAGGGCTTCCTTGAGGGAGATCACTTCTTCCTCATGCTTTTTCTGCAGCTCCACGGTAGCTGCAGTCACTGGTCTATTTCAGAATTGGCCTTGGCCAATTTCTCTTCACAAGTTTGCAGCAAGAAGGAGCTGGTGCGACCAACCTGGCTCAATGCTTCCATGTGTTGATAAAAGCTCAACACAACATTCCTGGGAAGGCGGAAGATATCAGAAGAAGTCATAAGAAATTATGAAAACATAAGTAAGCAAGAAGACCGGTACCTTGTAGATTGACTAACAAGGGAGGTGTCATCTAGGGCTTCGAACTCCGGCGATCGAAGGAGCAAGACCGAGGGAGCTCCATTCTGCAGCTTTCTCGGGATCCCGAGTAACCCGTTGGTCATCTTCGGGGTCCACTGGGGGGTGAAGACCTCCTCACCATCCGTCGAAGCTTTGGATTTTTTATTGGAGGGAGCATCAATTGTGTCATGCCTCCTCTTGGTTCGGGCGGAGGAAGAGACATTAGACCTCTCCACCATCGGTTTCTTCCCTTTACCCGAAGCATCAGCTACAGGCCTGATATTCCTGATACCCCTATAAGAGGGGTCGGGAGAGGGAAGAGAAGCCTCTTGATCTACGGTCAAGACCCTGGGCGATCGTTGCTCGGCTGCCACAACGGCCCTTGCGGCTTTCACCCGCAGGCTTTCGTGGTTCATTCGGGAGGCACCGCAAAGAAGAAGGACAAGAGTCGGAATTCAAAACATATCATTTCAGTCAAATCAAAGGATGATGGTTAGAAGCTCACAATGAGCCAAGCCCCAAGATCTTGAAGGATGGAGTTATACTCCACTTCAAATCCATGTATCTCTTGATACCACGGAATGGATTTGATCTTCCCGATGGCCGCCTCGTCTTCTCTGGATAAGGGAAGGCCCTCGGTTACTCTCGGAAGAAGAAGTAAACCTCCTCCAGGTGGTTGGGAAGTTAAGATCCGATGGAGGCGCTCGACGAAAAAGTATCGTTCGCGCCATCTTTTGTGGTTAGAAGGGCAAGTTCCTTTGACAAGGATGCTGCCTCTCCAATCAAGTTCAGCCTTATTGCGTTTGGCACGAGAAAAACCCATCCGGGAGGATGGGAGATAGAAAGAACATGAAAATGTACAAAAAGAGAAAGAGGGCGTAATGCCAAGCTCAAAACACAAACCCAAGAAGCCGACGATGAGACGCCAGCTATTGGGGAGGAGCATTCCGGGACAAATGTTCCAGTGATTCAAAACTGCAGGAGAACAAAGGATTAAAAAGGGAAAGCGAACCCCGCTTTCCAAAGTGCATCTATATACAGAGAAAATTCACCCGAAAGGGATAAATCAACCCTCTCATCGGGGTGGGGAGCCCCTAACCTGATATGAGGAAGGAAGATCAAAATCTTGGACAGCTGAAAGAAGGGTTTCCTCATTGTAAATGGAGGGAACAGAGCCAGGTCCACCATTGGACCCGGAGGTTTGAGGCTGCCTAGAAGACTCGACAATCTTGGAAGATCCAGACTCGAGAAGGATAGGAGAAGTTTCGGTTTTTCTTTCAAAACCTTTTTGAGAAACTTCAGCGAACCTCCCCGCGAGGACGAGTTAGGGTTTTGTTATCACTATCCGACTGTTCGGGAGCAGGAGAAGCAAAAGCATCACCGCTATTACCAACATGGGGTACTAAAGAAGCCCTATCGTCCGCCATTACTCGTTTCAGTAAACTACAAAAAGAAAAAGACCAAGAAACTTACCGATTCGGTGAGACGGAAGCTTGAGAGCGGGAAGGCGCGAAGCGGACAACAAAGGTTCAAATTCCAGACAGGAAGAATGAAACCTACGAAGACAACGAACCGCTTTTAAAACTCCCACACGAGTGTTCGGGAATCTGAACGATCGAGATTGATTCAAAATCAACGATCAAGATTGAAAGACGTTTTGAAAGTTTGAACTCACGAATCCGAAATAGGCGTTCGGAAACCGTCGCTTGGATGACGTGAGCCACGACAGATCAACTGCAACGAGATATGTGGCCTTACACTCACAACGCTCGAGGAAAAGTGACCACCGCATTAAATGTGATATGACATTTAATGAAGCACGCAAAGATTATCACCTGACGACGAACCCAGTTAAAAACCAAGCCCTCAGGATTGACCGAACGCTTGGTCTCGGGGGCTCGTGATATGGAGAGTTTATGATCAGACCGGGTTCATACCTGGTCCGACCCTCGACCCCGGTCGAGACGGAGAAAACCGAATCGCTCCCAAGCGAACCGGATCCGGAAGATGGCTTGCTGAAGAAGAAAGCTTATTCGGTTGCAAGTGTGCCCTAATCTTATTTATGGATTAGGGTAATCACCCTAGTGATGGCAGACTCAAACTGACGGCTGCGGATAATCATTATCGAAGGGATAACCATCGCATAACCTAAAGGTTATCTCATGAGTCCTCTACTAGCCCAAACTAGTAGAAGTCTATCGCTCAACGGATCTAACTGATAGGATCCAACAAATACCCGAAGAAGGCTCAAGTCCATCCAACGAAGGAGATTCGAAGGTACACTCTATATAAACCTCACAACCATACAAGGTGAGGGACGGATCGATCGATCGAAAAGAATACTATCTGAGACTCAGGTTCAGATACATATTGATAGACCTAAACTATCAGCGATCTTCTATCTAGATCACCTTTCCCAGTTCTTCATTCCTTAGCTCTGCGCTTCTAGCAGAGCCGTTTTTTTTTTTTTTTTTTTCCCCCTTTTTCTTCGGTGGGGGCCCCCCCCCCGGGGGGGGGGGCCGCTTCCGTTTTTTTTTTTTTTTTGGGTGTTCGATGAGGTGTTGGGGGGGGGATTTTGGACGCATCAATATGAATATAGTAAATCAAGAGTAAGAATGGTCATATAGATGCATCTAATATGCTAGAAGAAATCAAAATAAGAACATGATCATAGTTTAAGAAGAAATCATGAAAATCATGTTGAGAATGAATATGAAATCATAGCATATAGAATAAGAAGAGATTGTAGAAGATATGATTGCAGAGATGCAATATCTTCCTCATAATCTCAGATTAGAGAAAAGAAAGATCATGGAAAGAATGAATCAATAACATAGAAGTAAGATTACTAACCTTTGATTGAAGAACAAGAGAGAGAAAGCTTGAGAGTTGAATGTAAATCTTCTTCCACACCAAAGGAGGCTTGGAGATGAGTTCCCTTCGTTCGCTAGGTGTTTTGGAGGCTAGGGATACTAAAAACATGAAGTCTTATGGTATATATAGCAATATAACCCTATTTAGAAGATTTTGCCAGAATTCAGTATCCTTGGGTTGATTGGCTGGGAGACTGGCCTAGTCGACCCAGGCAGTCGACCCAGGCTATCAACTTAGCCGGAAACAAGGATTTGAGGGCCTTCCACTACTCAGAATCAAACACAACAACTATAACTTACCTAGCATGGAAAAATGGCTTCAAATCATATCTAACCAAGCTCTAGGATCATCAACCAATCTTGTCTTCTTCAAGGTGTAGTCTCTTTTCTAAATCAACCAAGGTCTTCAAGTATGGGGCATTACTGTCTAATTCCATGGGTTCGGAGTCGAACACCATGTCTTCAACTGAGATGGCCCACAAGCCTTCTTCCTTCACTGTAGGCCTTTAGATCTACACTAAGGGAGAGGTCCAACTTGACTTTCTAGGATCTTCTAAACATATCAACACCATACTCAAGGTCCAACTTCAAGGTCAAACATCAAACAAGTTCTTCTTCATCCAAAACAGATAGGGTGTCTAATTTAGGTTTTGGGCTGGATTTCACAAGGCCGTTCCGAGAATTGGGGAGATGAGTCATTAGATAATGGCTCTATCTGGTCTGACAAAGAAGGAGCCGTTATCAAAGATATTCCACTCACTCTTCAACTGTCAATCTGAAACTCAAGGAAGCGCCGCCTCCAGGTAACCTCTATATAAACCCACCTCTACATGGAGAAAGGTACGAACTTCATCTGATCAATTATTCATTACGTTCTTGAGAACTCTCTCAAGAACTCTTATTGTTGCCTAGGCTGACTTGGGCATCGGAGGTGGTTCCCCGGCCAAAACTTGCCCGGACCGTTCTTGTTTTCTTTGTGAGTGCAGGCACCTCAGCTATTCCAACTTGGCTGAAGGACCAAGGTGGTCATATCAATATCTGGCCCTCGAAGAAGTTCTAGACTCAACAAATTGGCACCATCTGTGGGAAACATCACAGAAAGTCATGATGAGACATACCACACCTCTCAGGTGACAATTAAGTTCTCAAATTCTCACTCGAGCGAGAGAAAGGGAGATAGAAAACGGACGTGTTGAAGAACAAACTCTCCTTTCTCCAGATCGACAAATTCCTATTCTAGAGGAAGTTCAAGATGGGATTCCAGAAAATCCTCCATTAACCATTCCGACTCCGTTTGGAGAAGGAGGTTCGAATCAACCTCCGATTCCAGCGATAGTGGCCGATTTGCAAAATATGCAAAGAGAAGTCAAACAACAAATGTTGGAACTCCAAGGAGTAGTTCGTGGCTTAGTCCATCAAATCGGGGTACCATCCGGACCCCCCAGAAATACACAAGAAGGACGGAGACGTGAAGCTGTGTGACAGACTAGGAATAAGCAACGCCCGGTGAACGAAGTTCGAGAAGGGCGAAATCCCAAAGAACCAAGACGAACAGCCGAACGAGTTGGAGAAAGATCTCAAGGAGTTCATATTGAAGAACCACTTCCCCGAGGAGATCGGACGAGGGGAAGTGTGTTCAACCGTTTGGCTGGCCTCAGGCAAACTCAGGATTTACCTATAAGAGGGCACATAAACGAAAGAATTCAAGAACAAGAAGGTGAAAGCCATGGAAGAGGTCATTCCAGATCTGATGACCCAAGAGGATCGGTCAGTTAGTCTAGATCTTCTCAGGGACCAACTTCTCAATATTCTGATCTTGGAAGTGTTCGATCTCCGCAAGAATGTCAAGAGGCGTATGGTCTCGGGAGAAGATTAGATGCCATGGAAAGGAGGCTCGATGATTGAGACCTGGACGACGACTATGACGTGGTTGACCAAGAGCCTTTTGCAGAGGTAGTCATGAGAGCGCCTCTTCCACCCAACTTCATCATGCTGACGTTCACTCCCTATGAAGGTAAATCTAACCCTCGTGAACATATTAGTTATTTCAAATCTGTCATGGTTGTGATTGGCCGAGAGGATGAGTTATTATGCCGAACTTTCCCGGCATCTCTCAAAGGCCCAGCGATAAAATGGTTTTCTAGCTTAGGCCAAGATCCATCCGAAACTTCTGAGAACTCGGGAGAAAATTCATTGCCCAATTCTGAAGTTGCATTGGGAGTAAGAAGACAACAGATAGCCTCTTTGCCATTATGCAAGAGCCGAATGAGTCTGTTCGAGACTATCTTCTAAGATTCGATAAAGTGGCTATCGAGGTAGAAGAGTTGGACAATACGGTGGCGTACAATGCACTATGGAGTGGAATAACCCAAAGACGTTTGCTTGAAGTATTGCTCCAAGATAAGCCAAAGACTTATGGAGCACTTCTTAAGAAATGCCAAAAGCAAGCAACAGTTGTAGAAGTTATTGAAGCCCGAGAAGAGTCCACGAGAGGGGTGAAGGAAAAGAAGAATTATGGAGAAAAAGGCTAGGATTCAAACGCTCGAGCAAAAGATGACAAAAAGGGAGGTTGGAAATAAAGACTCGCCAATGGGGACTTTACACCTCTTAATACTAAGAGGTCAGAAATTCTATTACAGATCAGAGATAAAGAAAACTTGAAGTGGCCGGGCAACATAAGAGCCCGACCCGAAGATAGGAATATGACAAAGTATTGCCGCTTTCACAAGGACTACGACCATCATACAGATGAGTACAGAAATCTTAAGATCGAGATCGAGAAACTCATCCAAGGAGGGCGTCTTGAAAAGTATCTTCAGAAGAAGCGACAAGATCGAGAGAAGTCCCCACCTAGATCAACAAAAAGACTCAGATCCAAAAGTCCCGAGAGGGCATATCAGAATCCCGAGAAGAAACCCGACCATCGGGAATTTTCTCCCATTTATATTGTTTTGGGAAATCCGACCAAGGAATCCATTAAGAAGGCGAAGCAAAAAGCGCGGTTCGTGGGATCAATGTAGTTGCCGAGAAAACGAAGAAATGATTTATGCCCAGATCCAATAACCTTCACCGACGAAGATCTCAAGGGCGTCACTTCTCCTCATGACGATGCTATAGTTATCAAAGTGAAACTGGCAAATCGGGAAGTCCATCGAGTTCTTGTGGACACAGGGTCTTCCGTCGACTTACTATCCTATGAAGCATTTAAGAAATTGAAGTTTGAAGATGAGATGATGACTCCATGATGAACTCATCTATTACGGATTCGCCGGGTCGTCTGCCATATCCGAAGGGACCATTCAATTGGATCTAAGGATCGGGACCTCCCCTTGGGATGCAGTCGTCCAAGCAACCTTCATGGTGGTTCAGGACCTCTCAGCTTACAATGTCTTGCTCCGGAGGCCAACTCTTAACGCCTTAAGGGCTGTGGTTTCGCCAACACATATGAAGTTGAAGTTTCCAACCACAGCAGGAGTCGGGGAGTGCTCTTCTGATCAGCGACTCTCAAGACAATGCTATGTGAGTTATCTCAAGAAAGTAAGAAGATCCAAGAGATCGGGCAATACAATGAGTATTGAAATTCGAGATGACCGGGATGAAGAAGCTATGCAGAGAGCTGAACCTGTTGAGAAGCTTGAGCGAATTCAACTTCATCCGGATTTTCCCGAGAAAGGAACTATGATCGGTTCAGAACAACCTACAGAATTCAAGGAAGAGCTGACTGAGTTTCTCCAGAACAATCTTGATGTATTCGCATGGTCAACCGAAGACATGCCAGGAATTGATCAAAGAATTGCAGAACACAGCTTGTGGATTAGGGAAGATGCAATTCCCATGATCCAAAAAAGAAGGAATTTTTCGCTCGAGAAACATGCTGCCATCATAACCGAAGTGGAGAAGCTAGAGCAATCGGGTTTCATAAAACCAATAGAATGCCCAAATTGGTTGGCGAATGTAGTAATGGTGAAGAAAGCCAACGGCAAATGGAGAATGTGTACGGATTACACAAACTTGAATAAAGCATGCCCAAAGGATTGCTATCCACTTCCCCGGATCGACCTTTTGATCGACGCCACAGCAGGACATGAAGTATTGAGCTTCATGGACGCTTACTCAGGATATAATCATATAATGATGAATCCCAAGGACGAGAGGGATAGAGCCTTCATGACGGATCGAGAAAGTTACTTCTATAAGGTAATGTCCTTCGAGTTGAAGAACACTAGGGCCACTTATCAAAGAATGGTAAATAAGGTCTTCAAGGACCAAATTTGAAGAAATATGGAAGTATACGTGGATGATATGCTCATTAAGAGTTGTCTGAAGAAGTCATTTTGAAGATCTTGAAGAAGTCTTTGATACTTTGAGAACATATCAGATGAGGCTAAATCTAGAGAAGTGTGCATTCGGAGTTTCTTCTGGAAAATTCCTTGGATTTATGGTATCTGAATGAGGATAGAGGCCAACCCAGAAAAAATCAAAGCCTTGCTAGAGATGGAGTCACCGAAGACGGTTAGGGATATTCAATGCCTAACCAGAAGAGTAGATGCCTTAAACAAATTCATTTCGAGATCGGGGAAAAAATGTTTGCCTTTCTTCAAGGCTCTTAAAGACCTCGGGAAGGCAAAGGATACCCTCTAGACCGATGAATGTCAGAAAGCATTTGAAAAGTTGAAGGAGAAGCTCGGGTCACCACCGCTCTTAGCCTGACCTTCAACAGGAGAGCAACTATTCACATACTTAGCCATTTCTTCATCAGTAGTGAGCGCGGTGTTGTTGCTTGTGTACCAAGATGTTATGCAAGTGCACGTGTCGCAATCAAGTAATAAATGATAAGTAGAGTATCGATCCCACGGAGAATTCTATCCTTAACTTTCAATGTAAAAGTAAAATTGATTTAAACGAGATTAACAAGGTTGATTTGTGATTGACTAACTAAATAACTAAATGACAGGTAATAAAACTAAGGGACTAAAATGGAGATTAATCAATAGAAGGAACTTAGTGAGCGAAAAATGTGTTAGGAATCAAGTTTCCCTTCCCCTGAATTTTATAATGTAAATACTGAAGTAGTACTACAACTCCAAGATATATAAAGAACTTGGAATGAATGGCACTATGGTATTTTCCAATACACATAAGCTAGCATCCTAAATCAACATCTGCATATTCCTATGAAGAATTGAAATATGAATGCAATTTAAACCCAATCCAATCAATGGTAATGTGAGGTAATTGGGTATTCCTACCCAACCTACAAATTAACACAACTAATTAAAGATTATGCTAACTCACACAATTCAACAAACATCTAGACTGCATTAACTTTCCAGCTAACTCAATCATAACAATCGTTCATGAAAGATTCATCAAGAATAGAAATTAACCAATATATATCATGCTGAATTCATTGATAACAAGTTGTATTGTAGTAAAACTAAAGCATACATGATAAATACATCTCAAAATTCAGGTTAGGTACTACTATCATCCCAACACAACACAAGTTTAGCCCATAACAGACATTAAAAACACAGCAGTAGTTAAAGTTAACATAAAGCTAGAAGATGAGAAGATAAGTTTATAAGAATGAAAAGAAACTAAAGCTTCAATGCTTCCACACGAGCTCCAGCCTTCTTCTCCAGCAAATCAACTTCTCCAGCAGCCTTCAATGCTTCCACATGAGTCCAGCTCTCATTCCCTTTGCTTCAGCCGTGTCCTCTCCTCCTTTCCTTAGCCGTCTCTTGCTATCTCCCCTCCCTCTTTTGTCTCTCTTTCCTCTATAAATGTATTCAATCATTAGGGTAGAACCTGGCCATAGGATTAGAACATTCCTCTTGAGATCAAGGACTGAGAACCATCATGTATTTACAAGAATATTGTCTACTTAAGTTAGCCCTTTCTGGTCATTTTCATTTGAATTGGATCTGAGAATATTCTGCTTCGTTGTTGTAGGAATGCTGCAACAACTCTACAACAAAGTTAGAGGACATGTTCTTCTTCTATTATGGATCTTCACATACATTTTCAATGGAAAGAGGATTAATCAAATTCATCCATTAATCTGAAGAAAAAATCATGTAAGAGTGACAATAATGTCCTTCATAAGATGCAACATGTTAAGATTCAATAAAACAAAATCTAATTACTACTAACACTAAAACAAAGATAAAACTACTCCTAAATCAAGCCATCTCAAGTATAAAGTTATCAATCTTAACTCTATTTCATAGAGTTATCACACCCCCAAACTTAAGACATTGTTTGACCTCGAGCAATAAAGACAAGTGAAAATACCAACTAACTACTAATGAAAGCATTAAGAGATCAAAAGAAAAGAAAAGTAGATAACTTGGCTTAATCATGCAATAGGATAGGTGTAAGATAGAAGTTGCCTCTCAATCTTTTTCTAATTTTTTTTCCGATCCAACATGTCTGGCCAATAACTCTTAGATGTCATACTTTACTCATCAAGATGCTCTCAAGTGTGTGTGTGAAAGTTAAGAATCTTGCCCCAGATTACCCTAGTCCAGCTGAATCATTGTCCTCAAGTTTAGTTCATTGATCTAATATGTTGACCAAATGATTATCTCTCCACTAATTAGGGATCCATATCTTTTTACACCCCCAATAACTTGTTTCATACTCTTTTGAGCATTTGACCCCCAAACTTATTCTTTATGAACCTTTTATTTTTTTAAAATTTTTTTTTTATTATTAATGCTGTTGTCATCTTGCCTTTTTACGCGAATATCGCTCATTTGTGATGAAGATACCCGATTACTCAACAAGATCACAAACAAGAGTGCCTTGCATGCTCATATTCCGGGCCACTGTTGACGTAAAAAATACACATGGGTTAAATGCATATTCCCAGTTACTAGGTTGCCCAAAATAGCTGAACATTATTTTCTTCTTCTTCTTTTCTTTTTTTTTTTTTATTATTATTTTTTATTATGCTCATATTCCAGGCCACTGTTGACGTCAAAAATACACATGGGTTACATGCATATTCCTGGTTACTAGACGGCCCAAAACAGCGGAGCATTATTCTTATGGGGAAGGGAAGGGGTCAAACCTCAGTCAATACTCACAATGCACAGAGTTGTTGGAAACACCCAAATGGGGACCCCCAATGTGTAAGTCTCAAGGTTCTCATTCAACCAATTCTAAAATCCTAAAACTCTCACATTGATCCAACTTTTCCCAGGTTCTCCAGAGCTTAAAACATCACTTGGTGCATCAATAATATGACATCACAGAAATGAGTAAATGCAGATATCAGATCTTTATAGCAGACTTGTGCTAAGATTTCCAACAAAATCAGATTAAGAGGCACTGACATTCTCATTCATTAATAACCATCCAAATTACATGACAAGCCAGATTAACTACACAAAACATTTACCCAAAACATCTACTCTAAAACTGGACAGCGACTCTAAAACGGGACAGCAACTCACAAATCTAAAACTGGACAGCATATGCAGCATTAAAAGTAAACCACAAAAGAAAGTTAAAGAAAATAAGCAACTAAGAACATCTATAACATAAAGATGACACATGCAATTATTGGAACAGGGCAAAGCTTACCCCCAAACTGAAGATGAGTAGTGTCCTCACAACGAAAGAAAGAAAAAAAATTGTGAAACAAAGAAAAAAAATTGTGAAACAAAGAAAAACAGAGTAAAGGAAGAGAAGAGAACAGAACTTCCCTGAACAAACTAGGCTACACCATCATCAGCATCATCAACAACCAATACTGAACTCAAACACACAACCAAGATAGGGATAATTTGTCACATCCCCCCAGCCGGTACCCTAACTGGCATACCCAGGAGTGTGATCCACAGCCCCGAAGATCAAGTATCGAGGAAATCATCCTCCCACATATACAATAACATAATCATAAACAGGAAATAATCAAGGTTTAAATATTATAAACAAAAGGTTTAACTCAAGAAATGAATGAATAATATAATCAGAGTGCGGAAAATGATACCAGATATCCGAAGATATCAAAAGAAGTAAAGTGAGGCGGAAACTCACTCCACCAACATAGCGGAACGCAGTTTGAAAGTCAAAAAGGAAAATACAACTGAAACAAATGTACTAAGAAATAAACTAGGAACAAGAGTCTTCTAGTCTATAGATAACGTCTTCATAAGTGTGGACTTCATCAACCCAATGAATCTATTCTAACTCTAAGCTATTTTCAAAAGTAGTACTCAGCTTGATCCGCCGGGGGATCATCAAAGTGATCTTGATCGTCGCTAGTACCTTGCGTGTAATACGCTTCATCGACTTGTGCTTCACTGTACTGCTCGTCATAATAATCTGTACCTGCAGGATAATCTAACAAGAGAATATACAAAAAGGAATGAGTTTCGAAGAAACTTAGTAAGGCAAGTTAATCCATAACATCATAGATAACATGTGACAAAACATAACATGATGCAATGCAGTATGAAATAGATAAAGTATGAATGCATCTAAACTCTATGTATGCTGGTCTCTATGGTAGACATGCTTTAAGTCATAGCACCGTACTTCTTTGGGTAGGTCAGTCACTCCCCCTCAGCCATCCTGGCATCTTGGGTCTACCGGGTAATTGGGTAAAGTCCTCATCAAACCATGGTAGGGGATTTAGTCAACACACTCTCTCACAACCATTTGGCATAAGTACTGGCGCATGTCAGGGAAGAGCCTAGCCCAATGCAAGTCATCTAGCCAGTTATATCATCTCAGTTCCAGATACGTCCATTCCTCGTCCCTGACGATCCTTTCCGGTATCCTTCGCACTAGAGTCAACGTATCCTATGGCACCGACCAACTCGAAATACGGACTCATCAACCCTATCGGTTATCCACATATGGTGAACGAGAAGCTCTCATGTCCTCTCACGGGTTGGTTACCGGTCTTGAGCGCCCATGAGCCCAAGTCTAGCCATATGCAACCCTCCAATAAATGGCCCCCACAATATGATTCCCGTCCTCTCACGTGTTGGTTACCTGTCTTGAGCGCCCGTGAATCACATTGCTACCACGGGTCGTTCGGTCTCAATACCCTTCCGATTCGGGTCTGATATAACAGGGGTGTATCCTAGCCAAACACTGCTAGACATCCCTAGGTATGACAACCAATGATTCGGGAAAGCATCGATGGGCATCTTCGGAGAACATCCCATACTATTCCCTCCGATGTCCAAGGACAGAAGTGTCAAAAGGACACTCCCCAATCCCAAACTAAACTTAAGCAAACACATTCTCAGATCAGTCATGACATATACAACCAACAGTTCATCATATACAAGAGAATGTAAAAGCAAAATCAGATTAGGCAATAATAAGTAATTCATATAACATGAATAATGAAAAAGATAATATAAACAAGTGCTACTGTTCTCTCAGTAAGAGATCAGAATTAAATTACAATAACAGTAAGTAATCTCATAGTTTCATAAGGTAGAAACCAGAGAACAAGCAATCTATGTAGTTAAGGAAATAACTGTCCTTACCTTGATTATCGCCGAAGATAATCCAAAGATCAAAGAGAGCAACTCCAAACTAAGCAAATAAACTCCTAATAACCATAGATACAACATTAGGAAAGATACCTTAAAGATCAGAGAGCAAACGAATCAAATCGGGCGAGAAACGAAGCTACTGACTCCTTTGGTCAAGTGCTTGGTAGACTGGCCCAGTCGACCAAGCAGTCGACCAAGCAAGTCAGTACGAAATTGTATAGACTGCTTTGGCCATAACTTCCTCGTTTGAAGTCGGATTGATCCGAAATTCAAAGGGGAACTTCCTAGGATGTATTAGAATCATATGGGAAGATAAAAACATCAAATCATGGTAAAAATTGGGTTCTTGATTTAACCCAAGAAATTAGGGTTTCAACCTTTATGGCTCCCCAGGAAAGGTTATGATCAAAGAATGAAAGGGAATAATTTGTTTGGTCAAAAACAACAAGAAAATCATAGAAATTATAGTTTAGGTTAATAGAAACATTACCCATGAGGTTTCCCTCGCATGGGAGGTCACCAAAGTTTTCTAGAAATCAAGCAAGGGTTAGGGTTTCAAGAAAAATATTCGGCTAGGGTTGAGATCATGATGATGATCATAGATCCAAAGAAATGAAGGAGATCAAGAAGGGATGGTTGCAAGGATGTAGCATCTACTTCCTAATCTCAATCAAGAACAAGATCGAAGAAAAGAAATTCGCAATGTTGAAGCGATTACTAACCTTGAATTGTCAGAACCGCGATGAGAGGCTTCAGATCTGCAGAGGAGTCTTCGAAATCACCAGAGAGAGTTTCGAAGAGGTGTTCTCACGTTCACAAAGTGTTTAGGAGGCAGCCGTAACAAAGAAATACGAAGTAGGGTTTAAATAAAAGTGAAAAACCCTAAAATTACAAATTCTCGGATTTCACACACCTTTGGTCGAGTGGCCCACTCGACCAAGGCAGACAGTAAGGCCAAGATAGGGAATTGAAGGATCAAATGGGCTTTAAACCTTATGGGCTTTTGTATACACATCAAGTGACATGTCAAGTGTAAGGAAATACCTCCAAACCAAGTCAGATAATACTCCAAGTCCTTCAACTAATCTCAACTTCAGACAGCTGCAGCTTCCTTTCCAAATCTACACAGACATCCAAGTATGGAACTCCATCAACAACATCCATGGGTTAAGAGTCAAACACCATGTCTTCTACTGAGATGGCCCATAGTTGGCTTCTTTCTTTATTCCGGGTCTTCGGACCTAAAAACAACCAGGTTACCGGATCAAGGTCAGGGTCAGGTTAGGGCTGGGTTTCACATAATCAAACAAAAACAAACACAGTAGACTACATAAAAGGTAAAAGACTATAGAAAATAACAACAACTAATCAAACAAACATATGGCATATAGGGATTAAAGGGGGAAACAACAACAAAAACAGAGTAGTGCTGAAAAGAACAAAAAAAACAAAAACAATTGAGACAGTAAGTATATGGAGATGAACAGAAAGGAGTGAATAACCAAAAGCACACAAATATACCTAGGAGAGGCAGAAACAAACACACATAAAACCAAAGAACAAAATTTGAACAGAGGAACACAAGCAGACGACACAAAGGGAAGAGACTAGAGAGAAGAACTACCACTAACAAACAAACACATTAGATGGGAAATCACAACATTGTGATACTAACAACTGATAGGAATTAGAAATTCTGAGTTGTTGTTTGCTAGTGATGGTGGCTGCAAAACATAGCCTAAAACAAATAACCAAATGCAAATAGCCTAAAGAAAACAAACATTTAGACAAGACAATAACAAACACATCAATCCACAGAAAAAGAAAAACACAACCATAACGGACTGACAACAAAGAAAATGCACAAACGGTTCAACCACAGCAAAGTAAGAACGTTAAAAAAAAGTAATGAAAGAAAAGGAAGGGGAAAAACACTTAGCTGATGTGGTGTAGTGAAAATGTATGGTGGGAACACAACCAAAACTTGCTTGAAGCCTAGGACAACACCGGTAGACCACTGAGATGCGATTCGAGTGTAGAATGGGAAACAAAAATTAGGGTTTTTATGGGAGATGGACTATCGGTGAAGAAGAAGGTGCATTGATGGGTGAATGTAGGCAAATGGAGGTGGGAAAATATTTGAGAAGCAGAAAATGGAAGATGAGAGGAGGAAGAGTCGCAGTGGAGAAGACGATGGTTCCGTTAGGTTTGAGTAAGTGTTCTGAGTATTTTTGGGTTTTGGTTTGAAATGAGAGGTTCAATGGGTTTGGGTTGGTAGTGGTTTAAAAATGGGTTCGAGTCAATATGGGTTAACAATGGTTTAGGAGAGGTTTAGAAGTGTAGGAACGATGGGTTGGTTGGGTTTGAGGTTAAACTGGGTCAAGTGAGTGGTTTTATCCTTGCTGTGGTGTTGCTGCAGCATTTCTACAGCAACGAACACAGAATGTAATTTTCAACACAGAATGTAAGACCCGTAGCTAGCTGAAAAATCTTTGTTGTAGCATTGCTGCAACATCGCTACAGCAACGAACACAGAATGTAATTTTCAATAGAGAATGTAAAACCCGTAGCTGAGGATCAAAACTTTGTTACAGCAAAGCTATAACAAAGATAGTGAAATCTGTTGGGTATTGAAACTTGCTCTGTTCAGCAGTTTGGTCTATTGCCAAATTTGGCAAAACAACCACTTAATCTCTTTTTTTTGGTTCCCCACACTCCCTGCACATCAAAAATACATGTCAGCAAGTCATCTGTCAGTTTTACATCACAAATTGTGAACTACCCATGACTTTATTAAACACCTAATGATCTAATAGCTAACAACTAGACTAAAAATAATGAAATCTGGGTGGCCTCCCTTCGTTTTAAGCATCTTGAAGGTTGATTGAAGATTTGTCCCACTCCAATGGTGCACCTAAAAAATGCTTGATCCACTGCATGCTCTAGTTCCCAAGGCCATTTAATGATGTCTTCTTGCGCACCTTCCATAATTGGACTCAAACTCCTTTGCTGCTTCACATACCTGTTGCAACATTTCTCCAACCAAATTTTAAGCTTTAATACTGAAGGACTGATCCCATTGATCTCTACTATACTCCATCCCAGTGCTCTTATACACTTCTTCAGCACTTCAAGTAGCATATCTTCCTGCTCCTCTGTTAGCACTGCTGAAACAATAACAGGGAGTGTCTTGGCTTCAACCAAATCGGTATACTGAAGGTGTTCTGAGAAAGGTGTGAACTTTAACATAGGTGGCTCTTCAATTGATGGTTTAGAGGGTTTAGTTTCACATTTAGCTAACCCAAGAAGCTCGAATGCACTCCCTCTAAATGCCTTAGCTGGTCTTGCCTCTAACCAAGCCATATATCTACTTCCTTCATCATCCACTTGTTCAATTTCTATTGCCAATGAAAGCTCTAGTGGGTTTTTAATACATTCTTTCTCCAACTCTTCTGAAACCAGCTCTTCAATGACATCCACAACAAAGCACTCTTCTATTACAGAATCAGTTTGTTCCTTTTGAACAGAGCCAGGATCTTCCTTCTCCCCTTCTTCTTGGATAGAAATAGGTCCCTTCTGTTGGCTAGGCTTTGAATGAGGTGGCTCTAGAGGTTTTCCACTCCTTAATGCAATAACGTTACAATGCTCCTTGCTTTCACTCCTAGGATTTTCTGTGTCACTTGGCAATGATCCTTGACTTTGATTGCTTAAAGCATTAGCTAGCTGTCCAACTTGATTCTCCAAATTTCTCATTGAAGATGCTTGACTCTGAATCATTGCATTATTCTTTTCCATATATTCCTTCAATAGAAGCTCTATTGATGAAGAGGGTTCCATAGGCTGAATTTTCACTTGCTGTTGAGCACTTGGAAGCTGATGAGGTCGAGGTGGGATGGAAGATGGGCCTACATGCTGTCCTTGAGCATTCCAAGAGTAGTTAGGGTGCTGCTTCCAACCAGGATTATAGGTGTTGGAATATGGGCTATTGGCATTGCTGAAATTACCAACATAGTAAGCAAATTCTGGGTTAGATGGACAGCTATCAAAGACATACTCCCCACCACAATATGTACACGAGACTGCTGTATTTTGTTGAGTTTGTACAGCTGCAGCCAGGTTTATGGATGTTAACTCACTAGTTAGGGATGACACTTGTGCAGTTAAAGCTGTCACTGCATCTAACTTATAAATCCCTGCCACTCTCTTATTAGCAGCACCTCTCTCAGCTGGCCATTGGTAGTTGTTGTTGGCCATTCTCTCCAAGATCTCATAAGCTTCATTGTAAGACTTTGCCAATTATAGCTCCATTTGCTGATGCATCCACTATGGATTGAGTTTGCCCACTTAAACCATAGTAGAAAGTCTCCATTTGAATCCAATGAGGAATACCATGGTGAGGACATTTACGCAAGAGCTCCTTAAATCTTTCCCATGCTTCATGCAAAGATTCACTATCCAGTTGTTGAAAACTAGTGATATCATATCTGAACTTGGCATTCTTTGTTGCAGGGAAGTACTTCATCAAGAACTTCTCTACTAAATCATTCCATGTGGCTACTGATTGTGGAGGTAAGGAGTTCAACCATGCTCTTACTCTATCCCGCAATGAATAAGGGAATAATTTCAATCTCAAAGCTTCTTCAGTTGCTCCAGGTATCTTGAAAGAATCACTTACTTCCATGAAGAGTCTAAGATGGAGATGAGGATCTTCTGTTGGCAACCCATTGAATTGTCCCACAGTTTGAAGCATTTGAAACATCACCGGCTTAAGTTCAAAATGTAGTGCTTGAATATCTAGCCGTACTATGCTTGGATTCAGCTCATGTAACATGGGGACAACATATGCTTTGGTGGCCCTATCTCTATCATCACCATCAGCTGCCATATTATTCTCATTATTATTTAATCCATTTCTCACTGCTTCAGCCATTGTTGGAACTGCTGCTAAGCCTCGCGCTGCTCCCTTCTTCTAGCTCGAAATGTCCTTTCTATTTTGAAGTTAAAGGGTACCAACTCTTGATCAGGCAGCGTGTTCATACAAGGGTAAAAGCACCTGGAAATACAAGAAAACTAATATCAAAGTAAAGAATTTTCAGTAGATAACTAAAACTTACTTCTACACTAATTATTAAAGACAAAAATCCCCGGCAACAACGCCAAAAACTTGTTGCTTGTGTACCAAGATGTTACGCAAGTGCACGTGTCGCAATAAAGTAATAAATGATAAGTAGAGTATCGATCCCACGGAGAATTCTATCCTTAACTTTCAATGTAAAAGTAAAATTGATTTAAACGAGATTAACAAGGTTGATTTGTGATTGACTAACTAAATAACTAAATGACAGGTAATAAAACTAAGGGACTAAAATGGAGATTAATCAATAGAAGGAACTTAGTGAGTGAAAAGTGTGTTAGGAATCAAGTTTCCCTTCCCCTGAATTTTATAATGCAAATACTAAAGTAGTACTACAACCCCAAGATATATAAAGAACTTGGAATGAATGGCACTATGGTATTTTCCAATACACATAAGCTAGCATCCTAAATCAACATCTGCATATTTCTATGAAGAATTGAAATATGAATGCAATTTAAACCCAATCCAATCAATGGTAATGTGAGGTAATTGGGTATTCCTACCCAACCTACAAATTAACACAACTAATTAAAGATTATGCTAACTTACATAATTCAACAAACATCTAGACTGCATTAACTTTCCAGCTAACTCAATCATAACAATCGTTCATGAAAGATTCATCAGAACAGAAATTAACCAATATATATCATGCTGAATTCATTGATAACAAGTTGTATTGTAGTAAAACTAAAGCATACATGATAAATACATCTCAAAATTCAGGTTAGGTACTACTATCATCCCAACACAACACAAGTTTAGCCCATAACAGACATTAAAAACACAGCAGTAGTTAAAGTTAACATAAAGCTAGAAGATGAGAAGATAAGTTTATAAGAATGAAAAGAAACTAAAGCTTCAATGCTTCCACACGAGCTCCAGCCTTCTTCTCCAGCAAATCAACTTCTCCAGTAGCCTTCAATGCTTCCACATGAGTCCAGCTCTCATTCCCTTTGCTTTAGCCGTGTCCTCTCCTCCTTTCCTTAGCCGTCTCTTGCTATCTCCCCTCCCTCTTTTGTCTCTCTTTCCTCTATAAATGTATTCAATCATTAGTGTAAAACCCAGCCCTAACCTTGACCCGGAAACCTTGTTATTTGTAGGTCCGATGACCCGAAGTAAAGTAAGAAGTCAGCTTTGGGCCATCCTAGTAGAGGACTTGGTGTCTGGCTTTGAATCCATGAAGGTTGATGATGAGGTTCTATTTATGGAAACTGAATCCTGATGAAGATCTAATTAGTTGATGGACTTGGAGTGCTCTCTATCTTGGTTTGAAGGCATTTCTACCTATTAGGTAAGTCACTTGACTTGTGTGCAAAACCCCTTTAGGATTGGATTTGATCTGGACCTTCAATTCCCTGTTTTGGTCTTGTCACAAGCATTGGTCGACCGATTGGTCGATCGGGCCAGTCGACCAATCCACTCGACCAATGAGTGCTGTCTTTGGCAATTAGGTTGGTCTTGCTCTATTTAAGTCCAATCTCGAGTCCACTTCGTATTTGCTGCCTCCAAACCCTCTGGAACGAACCAAAGACCTCTCGCAAGTCATCTCTCTTGCATCCTTGGTGTTTTCTTGACGGATCTTCGTCGAAACTCTTCTTTTTGCATCAAAAGGTATGTCTACTCTCTCTTCTTCTCCTCCATCTTTGTTTTTCTTTCCTTTTTGGGTTGAGACAGTAGAAGAGATGCTGCATTCTCTGTTGCAAACATCTCTGAACATGTTCTCATGATCATCCTAAGGATTTGAGGCTAGAACAATGATCTTAACCATGATCATTGCAAGCTTTTGAAGGAATCATGATCAAACCATGATTTAATCTCTCGTTAAACTTCTAATCTGAATTCTCGATCTCTTTGGATCTTCTATGTTGATCATGTTAGTAGTTAATTACTGAGTTTCTTTCCATGATCCATAATCTATAGATTTCTAGTTGTTCTCTTCTACCATACTATGTGTTCTTCATGATGCATGGTAGTTACATATATGGTAGGTTTTACTTCCTTATTTAGATTTATGCTTCTAAGCCTTATTCCATGAAGATCTATCTATGTTTTCATGTTTTCATTACCGAAAGCAATGATCTATCCTCCTATTGTTCTTGTCTTTGTTTTCTATTTCAAATTCATCAAGATCCATGGTTGATTTAATTATGGTAACTTTTTGTTTCCTAATTTGGATCTTGATACCTTGATTTGATTAGTGTTTTGAGGTCCCCTATTTGTTAGAATACTACTGATGTAGTCTACCCCTTGATTAGTACCCTTTTGAACCACCAAATTCGGATTTCATATCTTAAAACTCTGATTTTATAGGTTATCGTCTCGCATTGGTCGACTCGATTGGTCGACTGGACCACTCGACCAATCCACTCGACCAATGAGTACAGCAACTCCAGATTTGGTCTGTTTCGGATGTTTTGATATCTTTTCTGTTAGGGATCTTTCCTAATATGTTGTATATACTTGTTTAGGACTTTCTTCTCAAGTTTGCCAAGATCTTACTTGACTTCTTAGGATTCCTTTGCGAGTTATAAAAGGTAAGGATGGTTATTTCCTTAATTACATAGATAGCATGAATCTAGTTTCTATATTTGAATATCATAGATATGATTCCTAAATTAGATTCTTACAATGATATACTACTGTTGCATAACTTTGATTACAGTAGCATTATTTATTCATGTTGAATTGATTCATGTATGATTTACTTACCGATTATATACAAGTGATTGTATTTATTGATTTCTTTCCATATATGAAGTTACCATATATGTGATGATATGAATTGATGCATGTGTATGCTTAAGTATGGTTTGGAAAGGAGAGGTGTCCTTTTGACACTTCTGTCCTTGGACTACTACGGGAATATTATGGGATGTTTCCGGAGATGCCCTCTGGACACCTTCCTAAACTGTTGGATGACATATCTAGGATTGTCTAGTAGTGTTTGGCTAGGATGTCCTGTTATGTCAGACCCTAATCGGAGGGGTATTGAGACCGAACGACCCGTGGTAGCAATGGGGATTCATGGGCGCTCAAGACCGGTAACCAACCCGTGAGAGGACAGGAATCACATTGTGGGGGCCATTTATTGATAGGGTTGCATATGGTTAGACCTGGGCTCACGGGCGCTTAAGACCGGTAACCAACCCGTGAGAGGACGTGAGAGCTTCCCGTTTACCATATGTGGATGATCAATAGGGTTGATGAGTCCGTAGTCCGAGTTGGTCGGTGCCATAGGATACGCTGACTCTAGTGTGAAGGATACCGGAAAGGATCGTCAGGGACGAGGAATGGAAGTATCCGGATCTCGACTTGATGTAACTAAGTAGAAGACTTGCATTTGGCTAGGTTTTACCCCGACATGCGCCAAGTACTTATACCAAATGGTTGTGAGAGAGTGTGTTGACTTAACCCCCCGCCAAGGTTTGTCCTGAGGGATGAAGGACCCATTACCAATCGGCTGCTCGAGACCGGTGAAATGATCCGTGAGAGAATCCAAGATATCTTAAATGGTTGAGGATGTGAGTGGACTTTCCTAAAGAAGTACGGTGTTATGACTTAAAGCATGTCTGCCAATAGAGACCAGCATACATAGAGTTAGATTCATTCATTCATTGTTTGTCCCATATCATATTGCATTCATGATTGTTCGGAATTCTCGCCATTTATGTTATTATGGATTTTTAATCGCCTTTACCGAGTTTCTTTGAAACTCATTCCTTTATTGTACAATGTTGTTAGACTATCCTGCAGGTACTGAGTATTATGACGGTCCCTATGAAGAAGCGCAAGGCGAAGAGGCATATCTCCAGGAAGGTGATTGCGGTTACCACAATTACTCGAAGATCCCGCGGGTGGTTATGCTCCGTACGATGCTTAGTCCGACCATTGAGTGGAAGCGTCCTTGTGCTATTTATGAGATTTACACTTACAAGGATGTTGTCTATAAAGTGGAGAACAATTTAGTTACCCAATGTACTTGTTACTGGGATTAGGTTTTGTCTAGTTTATTCTTTTAGAGCTACTTTTCCGCTGGTTGTAAAGTGGGATTTTTGCCTCGCTTTACTTATCGTTTGATACTCGATTATATTTAGTATTCCGATTCATTTATGATTCATTCTTTCTTTATTGGATCTATGATTTATCTTCCGCACTCATGTTATGATTGTTCATGATTATGTTATTGTTTATGTGGGAGGTTGATCACTCGATACCGATCTTCGGGCTGTGGATCACACTCTCGGGTATGCCGGATAGGGTACCGGCTGGGAGGGCGTGATGATTGGTATCGGAGCCCAAGGTTCGAGGAGATCCTAACCACAAAAGACAACAACTGAACATTCCTGAGTCATTGATCCGAAATGACTCTTCTACTCTTAGAAGTGAATAATAGAACACCGAATTAGAAACTTGACCTTTGAGGCATAACAGAACATTTCGAATAACATACAATAATTATACTTGAACAAATGTCACTAATGCAAGGAAAAGAAAGTTGCATAACATACAATAATTAAAGAGAAACAAAATGAACTTCATTAATTTCAAAAGTTTTTACAACGATTACATCTGAAATGCATAAATGGAAATCCTAAGGTACGGTCTATCTAGGTGATCCGCTCTCGATCTCTCGTATGCTCTGAACTCCTTTGCTAGCTGAGTCACCTGATGCTCTATCCTATCCCGTCGTGACTCCATCCTCTCGTACATCTGCTCTGTCCGACCTCCATCCTCTCTAGCATGGAAGTCATCGATCTCATCTCGTGCACCAAGATCTGAAGTCTCCGGAACCGCATGTGAAGGGCCACCTACCTCGAAGTGTGATGAAGGAAACTCGTGATGCACGAGGCTCAGCCTCGCGCATATCTCGCATCATCTCCGGCCTGATCATCACTATCGGGACCGATATCCTCTCCTCCATCCTCCGATCCCCTGATCCTCATCCTCTCGATTCATCATCATCCTCACCCTCCGGACCAGGAGATCTCTTTGATCGATGTAGTCTCATCGACGAATGGTCCGAGTCCCAATAGGGTATCCCCGTGATCTAGTGTCCACCGGTGTATCCTCGAAACTCACCCCGAAATGCCCGAAGATCAAAGTCGAAGCCTCCCATAGCAAAGGTTCCGCATGCTAGGCCGCAGAACTAAGTCCAAGCATGACCTGCTGAATGATGTAGGAGAGATCGATCTCGAAGCCCATGTAGATGCGGTAGATGACCAAGGCCTCCATCACTGTGACCCGATGGTGATGTCCGGCTTTCGGCATGATGTTTCGGCCGATTATGCGACCGATAATACGTGCAGAACCCGTCATCCGTCCGCTAGTCCACGGTGTGAAGCATCGACGGCTATCCCATAGCGTAGAGCATATCTTGCGAAGCTCGTACGGCATCGGGATGGCTGTCCCGGATCCGCTCCTGCAGGTATCCACACACACTGCTCTGTGGATAGTAAGGAACCCTGCAAGATCTCAGCCAGTGTCCGGGTAGAGAAGCGAATCCGAGTCTTGAAGACCTTGCTCCTGAGGACAAGTCTAAGTGGATGTCCTTGGCCTCGAGCCTCCTCTGTGTAAGTAAGGTTGCTGAAGAACAACCTCACTAGCTCCGGGTATACCGGTAGATCCTCGGTGAAGAGATGAGTCCACTGCAATGTGTCGAACCTCTGCCGAATCCTAAAGGTTCTGAGCTGGCGTAAGTGAAGTAGACGTCCCATCTCGATGTTGCAATAGCTGAAGTAGGCCTCGTACGAGAACTCGGCCCGAGGTGTGTCAAACATGTCTGGTCTCCTAACCTCCCGTCTAGGCTCGAAAGGAACCCGACCTCTGCCCCTAAGAGCACCTACGATGCGACCACGACCTCTACCTCCTCCTCGCCCTCCCCTCTGCATAGTGTATCTGTGAAAGAGACAAGAGACAATTCCAATTAGTGCTATTTTAAGATTTGAGCAAAAAGGGTATTTTCGTAATTTTTCGGAAAAATTTCAAATTTGGGGGAAATTTGATTTGAACATACTAGCATGTGCGCAATACTTGGAATTTCATGTCTATGAAGTTGTTTTAATGAAAATCGATCGAAAACTTGGGTTAAAGCGAAAAATTCAGCAAGAAGGAAATTTGGGGATTTTGCAATTTAGGTCAAAATTGGATTTTTGAAAAGTTGAAATTGGTTAAATCAAATTGTATGGACCTATCTACAATGTCATCTTGAGCATGTAGCATTTGATCTCGTGCGAAAATTCCAAGCGGTTTGAGAGAAAACGGAATTTTTCTAAAGATATCGATTTCGGTATAAAACTTTGCGAGATGAGCACCAATGTGTTAAAACTTGTTGTCTATGCATGGCATTGTGTTTAAAACCTAGGGAATATGTTTCTAAGCATTCCTAAGCATGGTTTCTAAGCATTGGATACAAGTAAAACATGGTTTTATTGAAATGCAAGCATGAGAAGATGAAAATGGATGAAAGAATGAGAAATTTACCTTGATTGTGAAGATGGTGTGTTGTGGTGTTGTTGTTGAAGCACTAAATCACCTCAAGAACACTTGTGGGAACTCTTGGAGATTTTCTCTAGAGCTCTCTCACCTTTGGAAGAAGTTAGAATGAGGTTGGATTGTGGAAATGAGGCTTATAATGCGAATTTTCGCATCTGTCTGCATTGGTCGACTCATTGGTCGACTGGGTCACTCGACCAATCACTCGACCAATGGTCACAGTGACCTCATTTGCTGTTGAATTTTTGGAAAATGTGATTTTTGCCTTATGGAATATTATTTGATGACTATATGGATATATTTGAGCACGATTTAAGTTTTCAAATCATTTGGTCAAGTGGATTTTTGATGATTTTAAGTAAAGAGTGGAAGCAAGTTGTTGATGATGTTCTTGGATATCTTGCTTCTGATTTGGAAACCAAGGTGACACACTAGGTGGGAAAAGTTAAGGAAGAGAAGGGAGTTTCACCTTGGGGAGCTCCGGTCTTGTTCGTCAAGAAGAAAGACGGTAGTATGCGCTTGTGCATCGACTACCGTGAGTTGAATAAGTTGACTATCAAGAATAGATATCCGCTGCCCGGGAATCGATGATCTCTTCGATCAGTTGAAGGGTGCAGTTGTGTTCTCAAAGATTGACTTAAGGTCCGGATATCACCAATTGAAAGTGAAGTCTAGTGATATCTTCAAGACAGCTTTCCGAACGCGGTATGGTCACTACGAGTTTAGAGTCATGCCCTTCGGATTGACCAATGCTCCTGCGGTGTTCATGGACCTCATGAACCGAGTATTTCATGATGTGCTTGATAAGTTTGTAATTGTTTTCATTGATGACATCTTGATCTATTCGAAGAGCGAAGAAGAGCATGCGAGTCATCTAAGTTTCACTTTGCAAAGGTTGCGAGAAAAGAAGTTGTTCGCTAAGTTTAGCAAGTGTGATTTACGGCTTAAGAGAGTGGTATTCCTTGGTCATGTAGTTTCAGCCGAAGATATTCGTGTCGATCCTGAAAAGGTCCAAGCTGTGGCTGATTGGGAAAGACCGAAGTCAGTAACGGAAATAAGAAGTTTTCTTGGATTGGCGGGTTACTACCGAAGGTTTATTGAGAACTTTTCTCGGTTGGCTGCTCCTATGACTAAGTTGACCGGGAAAGAAGAAAAGTTTGTTTGGTCCGGCCTTTGTGAGAAGAATTTCCAAGAGTTGAAAGATAGATTGACAAGTGCCCCGGTTTTGACTATACCGATAGTTCCGGTGGTATGACAAAGTGTATACCGATGCGTCAAAGATTGGTTTGGGTTGTGTACTGATGCAGCATGGCAAGGTCGTAGCCTATGCTTCTCGGCAATTGAAGGATTATGAGCGGAATTACCCCACTCACGATCTAGAACTTGCCGCCGTTGTCTTTGCTTTGAAGATTTGGAGACATTATCTTTACGGTGAGAAGATTGCCATTTTCACGGATCATAAGAGTTTGAAATACTTCTTTACCCAAAAGGAGTTGAACATGAGACAAAGGAGATGGTTGGAACTAGTCTCCGATTATGATTGTGATATTCGGGTATCATCCTGGGAAAGCAAATGTTGTTGCTGATGCTCTTAGTAGGAAGAACCAAAAGAAGACTTTGGATTTGAATGCTTTGAGTTTACCATTGTGGTCTTCTATTGAGAGTTTTGATTTGGAAATCATTCCTGAGAATTCTGGTTTTATTCTTTACTGCCATGACGGCAAGATCTGGTCTTAGAGATAAGATTGTTGCTCTGCAGAGTTCTGATCAAGAGTTTTTGATCAAAGTTGAGAAGATTTCTTCGAATCCTGAGTCGGACCCCGACTTTGGTATATCCATGGATGGTGCTTTGTTGTTTAGAGGAAGACTGTGTGTGCCTGCAAACGAAGAAGTTAAGAAAGAAATATTGAAGGAAGCACACCAGTCGGTCTTTCTTGTACACCGGGAAGCACCAAGATGTACAAGGACTTGAAGGAACATTTTTGGTGGATTGGTCTAAAGGCGGATGTTGATGATTTTGTTGCCAAGTGTGAGACTTGCCAACGTGTGAAAGCCGTTCGACAACCTCCATCTGGATTACTTCAACCCCTTCCTATTCCTAGTTGGAAGTGGGAGGATATCTCCATGGACTTTGTGACTAGCTTGCCTCGGACAAGTAAAGGCAATGACACTTTGTGTGGGTGATTGTTGATAGGTTGACCAAATCAGCCCATTTCATTCCTATGAAGATCACTCATACTCTCGGATAAGCTAGCAAGGCTTTATGTGGATAATGTGGTTCGTCCGCATGGTGTGCCATTGAGTATTGTCTCGGATCGTGATCCTAGGTTCACCTCAAGGTTTTGGAATAGTTTGCGAGAAGGCCTTGGGAACCCAATTGAACTTGAGTACAGCTCATCATCCACGGTCGATGGACAATGCGAGCGGACAATTCGGACATTGGAAGACATGCTCGGATCTTGTGTGGTGGATATGGGTGGTAATTGGGATGAACACCTAGCTTTGGTTGAGTTTGCCTATAACAACGGTTATCAAGCCACAATAGGCATGGCTCCATTCAAGGCTTTGTATGGCAGTACTTGTAGGACACCTTTGTCTTGGACTAGAGACAGGTGAAAGAAAAGTCTTAGGTCCTGAGATGATTGAAGCTACAAGTGCTATGGTAGATATGATAAGAGAAAGGATTAAGTCTGCCGATCGAGAAAGAAATCTTATGCTGATAAGAGAAGGACCGATTTGGAATTTCAAGTTGGAGAGAAAGTCTTTACGAAGGTCTCACCAATGAAGGGTGTGATGAGATTCAATGTTAAGGGAAAGCTTAGCCCTCGTTACATTGGACCTTTCGAGATTTTGGAAAAGGTTGGACTGTTGCGTATCGATTAGCATTACCTCCGCCTCTTGCTGGTGTGCACAATGTGTTTCATATTTCGATGCTCCGAAAATACATAGAGAATCCGGAACACATTTTGCAGCAAGCACCTGAAGGACTTAGTGCTGATTTGACCTATGATGAAGAACCGGCCAAAATCTTGGATAGGAAGGACAAGCAGCTGCGGAATCGCGCCATTCCTTTGGTGAAGATTCGGTGGAAGAACCATACCCCTGAAGAAGCTTCTTGGGAGAAGGAAGAAGATATGAAGGAGAAGTTTCCTTACCTCTTTGGAAGCACGAGTACGCTTTCAATTTCGGGGACGAAATTTCTTTAAGGGGGAGAATGTAAAACCCAGCCCTAACCTTGACCCGGAAACCTTGTTATTTGTAGGTCCGATGACCCGAAATAAAGTAAGAAGTCAGCTTTGGGCCATCCCAGTAGAGGACTTGGTGTCTGGCTTTGAATCCATGAAGGTTGATGATGAGGTTCTATTTATGGAAACTGAATCCTGATGAAGATCTAATTAGTTGATGGACTTGGAGTGCTCTCTATCTTGGTTTGAAGGCATTTCTACCTATTAGGTAAGTCACTTGACTTGTGTGCAAAACCCCTTTAGGATTGGATTTGATCTGGACCTTCAATTCCCTGTTTTGGTCTTCTTTGTCGGCATTGGTCGATTGATTGGTCGACTGGGCCAGATCGACCAATCCACTCGACCAATGAGTCTTTGTCTTTGGCAATTAGGTTGGTCTTGCTCTATTTAAGTCCAATCTCGAGTCCACTTCGTATTTGCTGCCTCCAAACCCCCTCTGGAACGAACCAAAGACCTCTGCAAGTCATCTCTCTTGCATCCTTGGTGTTTTCTTGACGGATCTTCGTCGAAACTCTTCTTTTTGCATCAAAAGGTATGTCTACTCTCTCTTCTTCTCCTCCATCTTTGTTTTTCTTTCCTTTTTGGGTTGAGACAGTAGAAGAGATGCTGCATTCTCTGTTGCAAACATCTCTGAACATGTTCTCATGATCATCCTAAGGATTTGAGGCTAGAACAATGATCTTAACCATGATCATTGCAAGCTTTTGAAGGAATCATGATCAAACCATGATTTAATCTCTGTTAAACTTCTAATCTGAATTCCGATCTCTTTGGATCTTCTATGTTGATCATGTTAGTAGTTAATTACTGAGTTTCTTTCCATGATCCATAATCTATAGATTTCTAGTTGTTCTCTTCTACCATACTATGTGTTCTTCATGATGCATGGTAGTTACATATATGGTAGGTTTTACTTCCTTATTTAGATTTATGCTTCTAAGCCTTATTCCATGAAGATCTATCTATGTTTTCATGTTTTCATTACCGAAAGCAATGATCTATCCTCCTATTGTTCTTGTCTTTGTTTTCTATTTCAAATTCATCAAGATCCATGGTTGATTTAATTATGGTAACTTTTTGTTTCCTAATTTGGATCTTGATACCTTGATTTGATTAGTGTTTTGAGGTCCCCTATTTGTTAGAATACTACTGATGTAGTCTACCCCTTGATTAGTACCCTTTTGAACCACCAAATTCGGATTTCATATCTTAAAACTCTGATTTTATAGGCTACTGTCTGCATTGGTCGCTGATTGGTCGACTGGACCACTCGACCAATCCACTCGACCAATGAGTACAGCAACTCCAGATTTGGTCTGTTTCGGATGTTTTGATAGCTTTTCTGTTAGGGATCTTTCCTAATATGTTGTATATACTTGTTTAGGACTTTCTTCTCAAGTTTGCCAAGATCTTACTTGACTTCTTAGGATTCCTTTGCGAGTTATAAAAGGTAAGGATGGTTATTTCCTTAATTACATAGATAGCATGAATCTAGTTTCTATATTTGAATATCATAGATATGATTCCTAAATTAGATTCTTACAATGATATACTACTGTTGCATAACTTTGATTACAGTAGCATTATTTATTCATGTTGAATTGATTCATGTATGATTTACTTACCGATTATATACAAGTGATTGTATTTATTGATTTCTTTCCATATATGAAGTTACCATATATGTGATGATATGAATTGATGCATGTGTATGCTTAAGTATGGTTTGGAAAGGAGAGGTGTCCTTTTGACACTTCTGTCCTTGGACTACTACGGGAATATTATGGGATGTTTCCGGAGATGCCCTCTGGACACCTTCCTAAACTGTTGGATGACATATCTAGGATTGTCTAGTAGTGTTTGGCTAGGATGTCTGTTATGTCGGACCCTAATCGGAGGGGTATTGAGACCGAACGACCCGTGGTAGCAATGGGGATTCATGGGCGCTCAAGACCGGTAACCAACCCGTGAGAGGACAGGAATCACATTGTGGGGGCCATTTATTGATAGGGTTGCATATGATTAGACCTGGGCTCACGGGCGCTTAAGACCGGTAACCAACCCGTGAGAGGACGTGAGAGCTTCCCGTTTACCATATGTGGATGATCAATAGGGTTGATGAGTCCGTAGTCCGAGTTGGTCGGTGCCATAGGATACGCTGACTCTAGTGTGAAGGATACCGGAAAGGATCGTCGGGGGACGAGGAATGGAAGTATCCGGATCGACTTGATGTAACTAAGTAGAAGACTTGCATTTGGCTAGGTTTTACCCGACATGCGCAGTACTTATACCAAATGGTTGTGAGAGAGTGTGTTGACTTAACCCCCCTGCCAAGGTTTGTCTGAGGGATGAAGGACCCATTACCAATCGGCTGCTCGAGACCGGTGAAATGATCCGTGAGAGAATCCAAGATATCTTAAATGGTTGAGGATGTGAGTGGACTTTCCTAAAGAAGTACGGTGTTATGACTTAAAGCATGTCTGCCAATAGAGACCAGCATACATAGAGTTAGATTCATTCATTCATTGTTTGTCCCATATCATATTGCATTCATGATTGTTCTGGAATCTGCCATTTATGTTATTATGGATTTTTAAGCGCCTTTCTTGAGTTTCTTTGAAACTCATTCCTTTATTGTACAATGTTGTTAGACTATCCTGCAGTCTTGAGTACTATGACGGTCCCTATGAAGAAGCGCAAGGCGAAGAGGCATATCTCCGGGGAAGGTGATTGCGGTTACCACAATTACTCTGAAGATCCCGCGGGTGGTTATGCTCCGTACGATGATTAGTCCGACCATTGAGTGGAAGTGTCCTTGTGCTATTTATGAGATTTACACTTACAAGGATGTTGTCTATAAAGTGGAGAACAATTTAGTTACCCAATGTACTTGTTACTGGGATTAGGTTTTGTCTAGTTTATTCTTTTAGAGCTACTTTTCCGCTGGTTGTAAAGTGGGATTTTTGCCTCGCTTTACTTATCTGTTTGATACTCTGATTATATTTAGTATTCTGATTCATTTATGATTCATTCTTTCTTTATTGGATCTATGATTTATCTTCCGCACTCATGTTATGATTGTTCATGATTATGTTATTGTTTATGTGGGAGGTTGATCACTCGATACCTGATCTTCGGGCTGTGGATCACACTCTCGGGTATGCCAGATAGGGTACCGGCTGGGAGGGCGTGACAATTAGGGTAGAACTTGGCCATAGGATTAGAACATTCCTCCTGAGATCAAGGGCTGAGAACCATCATGTATTTACAAGAATATTGTCCACTTAAGTTTGCCCTTTCTGGTCATTTTCATTTGAATTGGATCTGAGAATATTTTGCTCCGTTGTTGTAGGAATGCTGCAACAACTCTACAACAAAGTTAGAGGACATGTTCTTCTTCTATTATGGATCTTCACCTACATTTTCAAGGGAAAGAGGATTAATCAAATTCATCCATTAATCTGAAGAAAAAATCATGTAAGAGTGACAATAATGTCCTTCATAAGATGCAACATGTTAAGACTCAATAAAACAAAATCTAATTACTACTAACACTAAAAAACAAAAAAAAACTACTCCTAAATCAAGCCATCTCAAGTATAAAGTTATCAATCTTAACTCTATTTCATAGAGTTATCAGGTGTTAGTAAAAGAAGAAGGTACTTCACAAAACCCTATCTATTTCATAAGTCATGTCCTAGTAGATGCCGAGACATGATATCCAGATGTGGACAAACAAGCTTTGGCCCTTGTAATCGCATCTCGGAAACTCAGGCCATATTTCCAAGCTCATCCAATTGTAGTCTTGACCAACTTCCCGTTGAAGAAGATACTACAGAAACCAGATTTAGCAGGGAGAATGGTGACATGGGCTATTGAATTAAGCGAATACCAAATTGAGTACAAAACTCGTCCAGCTATAAAAGGACAAGTATTGGCCGACTTCGTTCTTGAGAATAGCATGTCCACTTTGGGAGTAGAAAATCCACCCGGTCGGGAGTTTTGGACTTTGTATGTTGACGGCTCGAGTAACTCTTCGGGGAGTGGAGCTGGGCTAATGCTAATCAGCCCAGACGATTCACTATTCATTATGCTTTCAGATTCAACTTCAAAGCCTCCAACAATGAGGCCGAGTACGAAGCCCTTCTAGCAGGACTAAGACTTGCCCAAGCCCTAAGAGTCCAAGAATTGGAAGTTCGAAGTGACTCTCAGTTGATCGTGAATCAAGTTCGCAGCGTGTACGAGGCAAAGGAAACATGAATGTCAAATTACTTAGCAAAAATTGATGAATGTCGCCATTATTTCGATCATCTCGAAATAAAGCAAATTCCAAGAAAGGAAAATGAAGTAGCAGATGAGTTATCCAAGTTGGCTTTATCCAAGTATTCGACCTTAGGCTCAGCCGTTTATATTGAACAGTTGGAAATTCCTAGCATTCGGGAAGCTGAGGCGATGGATATTGAAGAAGAGCCTAGTTGGATGAATCCAATTATAACATATTTGAAGAATGATATCCTTCCAGAAGATATCAAGGAGGCTAGGGCAATCAGAAATCAAGCCGTGAAGTTCACCATCATAGAGGATCAACTTTACAAAAGATCAGTCACACAGCCTCTCCTAAAGTGTGTTGGCCCTTCCCGAGCTCAATATGCCTTAGCCGAAGTACACGAAGGAATATGTGGAGCGCATATGGGAGGTCGAGCTTTGGCCCACAAAATAATACACCAAGGCCTTTATTGGCCAACTATTCAGAAAGACGCTGTGGATTATGTTAGAAAATGCAAGCAATGTCAACTTCATGCATCTGTTCCGAAGACTCTGGCTGTTCCTCTTACATCTTTCTCCAGTCCGATCCCTTTTGCCATGTGGGGAATGGATCTGGTGGGAAAGCTTCCTAAGGCCGCCAACAATAGAGAATATTTGGTCGTGGCAATCGACTATTTCACTAAGTGGGTGGAAGCCGAAACTCTCTCAACCATTACTGAGAAACAGATGTAGAAGTTCTTTCAAGAAAGGATAATCTACAAATTCGGAATTCCAAAGATCCTTGTGACCGACAATGGAAAACAATTTTTCGGAGCCGGCTTCAAGAATTATTGTGAAAGAAATCATATTGAGCATAGAACGTCATCTGTGGCGTATTCGTAGAGCAATGGGCAAGTTGAGATAACCAATTGAACACTTTTGGATGGAATAAAGAAGCGTCTGGAGATAAGTCGGCCAAGTGGGTAGAAGAACTACCAAGCGTCCTTTGGTCATATCGCACCACGGCCAGAACTCCTATGGGAGAAACACCTTTTCGGCTAGCCTATGACACAGAAGGACTTGTCCCGGTGGAGGTATTAGCAGAATCAAAGAGATACACAGACTTCAATGAAGAAGCAAACGAAGAAGGCTTGAAGAGCAACCTTGATCTAATAGACAAAGTGCGGAGCATGTCAGAATACCGAAATCAAAGATATCAGAATCGAGTAGCGGATACTTCAATGCTCGGGTAAAAAATAGAAGACATCGTGCGGGTGACTTAGTGCTCCGAAAAGTTGCGGCATCAGACCCAAGAAACCAAGGCAAGCTCTCACCTACATGGGAAGGGCCATATCTCATCGAGCAAGAGACAAAACCAGGGACTTACAAGCTAAAAGCTTAGGCACAGGCGAGACGATAGACTGAACTTGGAATTCCATGAATCTTCGGAAATTCTATCAGTAGAATTAGTCAAGATGTGTAGCATTTGAAAGCAAGTCGAAAGACCATTTGATTTTCAATAAAATCTACGTCTCCATTTTTGACATCCTTTTTCTCAAAAAGAAAGTTATAGCGAAGAATACACAAGCATTTCTTCAGAAGAACCCGAGAGAGTTCTTAACAAGTTCAAGAGCTCGAGAGCGTTCTTAAGAAGAGCCCTGGAGAGTTCTTAACAAGTTTAAGAACCGAGGAGCGCCCTTCAAAGCAACAAAGAACCCGAGAGAGTACTTGACAAGTTCAAGAACCCGAGAGCGTTTTAAGAAGAGCCCAAGAGAGTTCTTAACAAGTTTAAGAACCCAGGAGCGCCCTTTAAAGCAACAAAGAACCCAACAGAGTTCTTGACAAGTTCAAGAACCCGAGAGCGTTCTTAAGAAGAGCCCGGGAGAGTTCTTAACAAGTTTAAGAACCTAGGAGCGCCCTTCGAAGCAAGAAAGAGCCCGAGAGAGTTCCTAACTTATAATAAGTGTGCGAACCCAAGAGCGCTCTTCAAAGAAACCTAACAAAGGATCCACAAAAGGTAGAAATTTCTCAGAAGCGTCACACTCGGGGAACAACTCGGGTAGCCTCTCGGGAGAAAACTCTATCTTCTTATGAAGCCCAAGGAAGGCTCTCATAAGATAAGATTTCTCAAAGGCGTCACACTCGGGTACTCACTCAGGTAGCCACTCGGGAGAATTTCTCCACCTCTTATTAGAGCCCAAGGAAGGCTCTCATAGGATAAGATTTCTCAAAGGCGTCACACTCGGTTACTCACTCGGGTAGCCACTTGGGAGAATTTCTCCATCTCTTATGAAAGCCTAAGGAAGGCTGTGAAACCCAGCCCTAACCTTGACCCGGAAACCTTGTTGTTTGTAGGTCCGATGACCCGAAGTAAAGTAAGAAGTCAGCTTTGGGCCATCCCAGTAGAGGACTTGGTGTCTGGCTTTGAATCCATGAAAGTTGATGATGAGGTTCTATTTATGGAAATTGAATCCTGATGAAGATCTAATTAGTTGATGGACTTGGAGTGCTCTCTATCTTGGTTTGAAGGCATTTCTACCTATTAGGTAAGTCACTTGACTTGTGTGCAAAACCCCTTTAGGTTTGGATTTGATCTGGACCTTCAATTCCCTCGCTTTGGCCTTCTTTGTCGGCATTGGTCGACTGATTGGTCGACTGGGCCAGTCGACCAATCCACTCGACCAATGAGTGCTGTCTTTGGCAACTAGGTTGATTCTTGCTCTATTTAAGTCCAACCTCGAGTCCACTTCGTATTTGCTGCCTCCAAACCCTCTGGAACGAACCAAAGACCTCTGCAAGTCATCTCTCTTGCATCCTTGGTGATTTCTTGACGGATCTTCGTCGGAACTCTTCTTTTTGCATCAAAAGGTATGTCTACTCTCTCTTCTTCTCCTCCATCTTTGTTTTTCTTTCCTTTTTGAGTTGAGACAGTAGAAGAGATGCTGCATCCTCTGTTGCAAACATCTCTGAACATGTTCTCATGATCATCCTAAGGATTTAAGGCTAGAACAATGATCTTAACCAAGATCATTGCAAGCTTTTGAAGGATTCATGATCAAACCATGATTTAATCTCTGTTAATCTTCTAATCTGAATTATGATCTCTTTGGATCTTCTTTCATTGATCATGTTAGTGGTTAATGGTTGTGTTTTCTTTCCATGATCCATAATCCATAGAATTCTAGTTGTTCTCTCCTACCTTACTATGTGTTCTTCATGATGCATGATAGTTACATATATGGTAGGTTTTATTTCCTTATTTAGATTTATGCTTCTAAGCCTTATTCCATGAAGACCTATGCATGTTTTCATGTTTTCATTACCGAAAGCAATGATCCATCCTCCTATTGTTCTTGTCCTTGTTTTCTATTTCAAATTCATCAAGATCCATGTTTGAGTTAATTATGGTAACTTTTTGTTTCCTAATTTGGATCTTGATACCTTGATTTGATTAGTGTTTTGAGGTCCCCTATATGCTAGAATACTACTGATGTAGTCTACCCCTTGATTAGTACCCTTTTGAACCACCAAATTCGGATTTCATATCTTAAAACTCTGATTTTATAGGCTATCTGTCTGCATTGGTCGACTGATTGGTCGCTGGACCACTCGACCAATCCACTCGACCAATGAGTACAGCAACTCCAGATTTGGTCTGTTTCGGATGTTTTGATATCTTTTCTGTTAGGGATCTTTCCTAATATGTTGTATATACTTGTTTAGGACTTTCTTCTCAAGTTTGCCAAGATCTTACTTGACTTCTTAGGATTCCTTTGCGAGTTATAAAAGGTAAGGATGGTTATTTCCTTAATTACATAGATAGCATGAATCTAGTTTCTATATTTGAATATCATAGATATGATTCCTAAATTAGATTCTTACAATGATATACTACTGTTGCATAACTTTGATTACAGTAGCATTATTTATTCATGTTGAATTGATTCATGTATGATTTACTTACCGATTATATACAAGTGATTGTATTTATTGATTTCTTTCCATATATGAAGTTACCATATATGTGATGATATGAATTGATGCATGTGTATGCTTAAGTATGGTTTGGAAAGGAGAGGTGTCCTTTTGACACTTCTGTCCTTGGACTACTACGGGAATATTATGGGATGTTTCCGGAGATGCCCTCTGGACACCTTCCTAAACTGTTGGATGACATATCTAGGATTGTCTAGTAGTGTTTGGCTAGGATGTCCTGTTATGTCGGGACCCTAATCGGAGGGGTATTGAGACCGAACGACCCGTGGTAGCAATGGGGATTCATGGGCGCTCAAGACCGGTAACCAACCCGTGAGAGGACAGGAATCACATTGTGGGGGCCATTTATTGGTAGGGTTGCATATGATTAGACCTGGGCTCACGGGCGCTTAAGACCGGTAACCAACCCGTGAGAGGACGTGAGAGCTTCCCGTTTACCATATGTGGATGATCAATAGGGTTGATGAGTCCGTAGTCCGAGTTGGTCGGTGCCATAGGATACGCTGACTCTAGTGTGAAGGATACCGGAAAGGATCGTCAGGGACGAGGAATGGAAGTATCTGGATCTGACTTGATGTAACTAAGTAGAAGACTTGCATTTGGCTAGGTTTTACCCTGACATGCGCCAGTACTTATACCAAATGGTTGTGAGAGAGTGTGTTGACTTAACCCCCTGCCAAGGTTTGTCCTGAGGGATGAAGGACCCATTACCAATCGGCTGCTCGAGACCGGTGAAATGATCCGTGAGAGAATCCAAGATATCTTAAATGGTTGAGGATGTGAGTGGACTTTCCTAAAAGAAGTACGGTGTTATGACTTAAAGCATGTCTGCCAATAGAGACCAGCATACATAGAGTTAGATTCATTCATTCATTGTTTGTCCCATATCATATTGCATTCATGATTGTTCTGGAATTCTGCCATTTATGTTATTATGGATTTTTAAGCGCCTTTTATCGAGTTTCTTTGAAACTCATTCCTTTATTGTACAATGTTGTTAGACTATTCTGCAGTCTCGAGTATTATGACGGTCCCTATGAAGAAGCGCAAGGCGAAGAGGCATATCTCCGGGAAGGTGATTGCGGTTACCACAATTACTCCGAAGATCCCGCGGGTGGTTATGCTCCGTACGATGCTTAGTCCGACCATTGAGTGGAAGCGTCCTTGTGCTATTTATGAGATTTACACTTACAAGGATGTTGTCTATAAAGTGGAGAACAATTTAGTTACCCAATGTACTTGTTCTTGGGATTAGGTTTTGTCTAGTTTATTCTTTTAGAGCTACTTTTCCGCTGGTTGTAAAGTGGGATTTTTGCCTCGCTTTACTTATCCGTTTGATACTCGATTATATTTAGTATTATTCGATTCATTTATGATTCATTCTTTCTTTATTGGATCTATGATTTATCTTCCGCACTCATGTTATGATTGTTCATGATTATGTTATTGTTTATGTGGGAGGTTGATCACTCGATACCCCGATCTTCGGGCTGTGGATCACACTCTCGGGTATGCCGGATAGGGTACCGGGCTGGGAGGGCGTGAGATTGGTATCGAGCCCAAGGTTCGAGGAGATCCTAACCACAAAAGACAACAACTGAACATTCTGAGTCATTGATCTGAAATGACTCTTCTACTCTTAGAAGTGAATAATAGAACACCTGAATTAGAAACTTGACCTTTGAGGCATAATGAGAACATTTCTGAATAACATACAATAATTATACTTGAACAAATGTCACTAATGCAAGGAAAAGAAAGTTGCATAACATACAATAATTAAAGAGAAACAAAATGAACTTCATTAATTTCAAAAGTTTTTACAACGATTACATCCGAAATGCATAAATGGAAATCCTAAGGTACGGTCTATCTAGGTGATCTGCTCGATCTCTCGTATGCTCCGAACTCCTTTGCTAGCTGAGTCACCCGATGCTCTATCCTATCCTGTCGTGACTCCATCCTCTCGTACATCTGCTCCTGTCGACCTCCATCCTCTCTAGCATGGAAGTCATCGATCTCATCCGTGCACCAAGATCTGAAGTCTCCGGAACCGCATGTGAAGGGCCACCTACCTCGAAGTGTGATGAAGGAAACTCGTGATGCACGGGCTCAGCCTCGCGCATATCTGCATCATCTCCGGCCCGATCATCACTATCGGGACCGATATCCTCTCCTCCATCCTCCGATCCCTGATCCTCATCCTCACGATTCATCATCATCCTCACCCTCCGGACCAGGAGATCTCTTTGACCGATGTAGTCTCATCCGACGAATGGTCCGAGTCCCAATAGGGTATCCCTGTGATCTAGTGTCCATTGGTGTATCCTCGAAACTCACCCCGAAATGCCGAAGATCAAAGTCGAAGCCTCCCATAGCAAAGGTTCCGCATGCTAGGCCGCGAGAACTAAGTCCAAAGCATGACCTGCTGAATGATGTAGGAGAGATCGATCTCGAAGCCCATGTAGATGCGGTAGATGACCAAGGCCTCCATCACCGTGACCCGATGGTGATGTCCGGCTTTCGGCATGATGTTTCGGCCGATTATGCGACCGATAATACGTGCGGGAACCCGTCATCCGTCCGCTAGTCCACGGTGTGAAGCATCGACGGCTATCCCATAGCGTAGAGCATATCTTGCGAAGCTCGTACGGCATCGGATGGCTGTCCGGATCTGCTCCTGCAGGTATCCACACACACTGCTTGTGGATAGTAAGGAACCTGCAAGATCTCAGCCGGTGTCCGGGTAGAGAAGCGAATCCGAGTCTTGAAGACCTTGCTCCTGAGGACAAGTCTAAGTGGATGTCCTTGGCCTCGAGCCTCCTCTGTGTAAGTAAGGTTGCTGAAGAACAACCTCACTAGCTCCGGGTATACCGGTAGATCCTCGGTGAAGAGATGAGTCCACCGCAATGTGTCGAACCTCCGCCGGAATCCTAAAGGTTCCGAGCTGGCGTAAGTGAAGTAGACGTCCCATCTCGATGTTGCAATAGCTGAAGTAGGCCTCGTACGAGAACTCGGCCCGAGGTGTGTCAAACATGTCCGGTCTCCTAACCTCCTGGTCTAGGCTCGAAAGGAACCCGACCTCTGCCCCTAAGAGCACCTACGATGCGACCACGACCTCTACCTCCTCCTCGCCCTCCCCCTCTCGCATAGTGTATCTCGTGAAAGAGACAAGAGACAATTCCAATTAGTGCTATTTTAAGATTTGAGCAAAAAGGGTATTTTCGTAATTTTTCGGAAAAATTTCAAATTTGGGGGAAATTTGATTTGAACATACTAGCATGTGCGCAATACTTGGAATTTCATGTCTATGAAGTTGTTTTAATGAAAATCGATCGAAAACTTGGGTTAAAGCGAAAAATTCAGCAAGAAGGAAATTTGGGGATTTTGCAATTTAGGTCAAAATTGGATTTTTGAAAAGTTGAAATTGGTTAAATCAAATTGTATGGACCTATCTACAATGTCATCTTGAGCATGTAGCATTTGATCTCGTGCGAAAATTCCAAGCGGTTTGAGAGAAAACGGAATTTTTCTAAAGATATCGATTTCGGTATAAAACTTTGCGAGATGAGCACCAATGTGTTAAAACTTGTTGTCTATGCATGGCATTGTGTTTAAAACCTAGGGAATATGTTTCTAAGCATTCCTAAGCATGGTTTCTAAGCATTGGATACAAGTAAAACATGGTTTTATTGAAATGCAAGCATGAGAAGATGAAAATGGATGAAAGAATGAGAAATTTACCTTGATTGTGAAGATGGTGTGTTGTGGTGTTGTTGTTGAAGCACTAAATCACCTCAAGAACACTTGTGGGAACTCTTGGAGATTTTCTCTAGAGCTCTCTCACCTTTGGAAGAAGTTAGAATGAGGTTGGATTGTGGAAATGAGGCTTATAATGCGAATTTTCGCATTCTGTCTGCATTGGTCGACTCATTGGTCGACTGGGTCACTCGACCAATCACTCGACCAATGGTCACAAGTGACCTCATTTGCTGTTGAATTTTTGGAAAATGTGATTTTTGCCTTATGGAATATTATTTGATGACTATATGGATATATTTGAGCACGATTTAAGTTTTCAAATCATTTGGTCAAGTGGATTTTTGATGATTTTAAGTAAAGAGTGGAAGCAAGTTGTTGATGATGTTCTTGGATATCTTGCTTCTGATTTGGAAACCAAGGTGACACACTAGGTGGGAAAAGTTAAGGAAGAGAAGGGAGTTTCACCTTGGGGAGCTCCGGTCTTGTTCGTCAAGAAGAAAGACGGTAGTATGCGCTTGTGCATCGACTACCGTGAGTTGAATAAGTTGACTATCAAGAATAGATATCCGCTGCCCGTAATCGATGATCTCTTCGATCAGTTGAAGGGTGCAGTTGTGTTCTCAAAGATTGACTTAAGGTCCGGATATCACCAATTGAAAGTGAAGTCTAGTGATATCTTCAAGACAGCTTTCCGAACGCGGTATGGTCACTACGAGTTTAGAGTCATGCCCTTCGGATTGACCAATGCTCCTGCGGTGTTCATGGACCTCATGAACCGAGTATTTCATGATGTGCTTGATAAGTTTGTAATTGTTTTCATTGATGACATCTTGATCTATTCGAAGAGCGAAGAAGAGCATGCGAGTCATCTAAGTTTCACTTTGCAAAGGTTGCGAGAAAAGAAGTTGTTCGCTAAGTTTAGCAAGTGTGATTTCTGGCTTAAGAGAGTGGTATTCCTTGGTCATGTAGTTTCAGCCGAAGATATTCGTGTCGATCCCGAAAAGGTCCAAGCTGTGGCTGATTGGGAAAGACCGAAGTCGAGAACGGAAATAAGAAGTTTTCTTGGATTGGCGGGTTACTACCGAAGGTTTATTGAGAACTTTTCTCGGTTGGCTGCTCCTATGACTAAGTTGACCAGGAAAGAAGAAAAGTTTGTTTGGTCTGACGCCTGTGAGAAGAATTTCCAAGAGTTGAAAGATAGATTGACAAGTGCCCCGGTTTTGACTATACCGATAGTTCCGGTGGTATGACAAAGTGTATACCGATGCGCCAAAGATTGGTTTGGGTTGTGTACTGATGCAAGATGGCAAGGTCGTAGCCTATGCTTCTCGGCAATTGAAGGATTATGAGCGGAATTACCCCACTCACGATCTAGAACTTGCCGCCGTTGTCTTTGCTTTGAAGATTTGGAGACATTATCTTTACGGTGAGAAGATTGCCATTTTCACGGATCATAAGAGTTTGAAATACTTCTTTACCCAAAAGGAGTTGAACATGAGACAAAGGAGATGGTTGGAACTAGTCTCCGATTATGATTGTGATATTCAAGATCATCCTCGGGAAAGCAAATGTTGTTGCTGATGCTCTTAGTAGGAAGAACCAAAAGAAGACTTTGGATTTGAATGCTTTGAGTTTACCATTGTGGTCTTCTATTGAGAGTTTTGATTTGGAAATCATTCCCGAGAATTCTGGTTTTATTCTTTCTCGCCATGACGGCAAGATCCGGTCTTAGAGATAAGATTGTTGCTCACAGAGTTCGATCAAGAGTTTTTGATCAAAGTTGAGAAGATTTCTTCGAATCCCGAGTCGGACCCCCGACTTTGGTATATCCATGGATGGTGCTTTGTTGTTTAGAGGAAGACTGTGTGTGCCTCGCAAACGAAGAAGTTAAGAAAGAAATATTGAAGGAAGCACACCAGCCGGTCTTTATCAGACACCCGGAAGCACCAAGATGTACAAGGACTTGAAGGAACATTTTTGGTGGATTGGTCTAAAGGCGGATGTTGATGATTTTGTTGCCAAGTGTGAGACTTGCCAACGTGTGAAAGCCGCTCGACAACCTCCATCTGGATTACTTCAACCCCTTCCTATTCCTAGTTGGAAGTGGGAGGATATCTCCATGGACTTTGTGACTAGCTTGCCTCGGACAAGTAAAGGCAATGACACCGTGTGGGTGATTGTTGATAGGTTGACCAAATCAGCCCATTTCATTCCTATGAAGATCACTCATACTCGGATAAGCTAGCAAGGCTTTATGTGGATAATGTGGTTCGCCCGCATGGTGTGCCATTGAGTATTGTCTCGGATCGTGATCCTAGGTTCACCTCAAGGTTTTGGAATAGTTTGCAGAAGGCCTTGGGAACCCAATTGAACTTGAGTACAGCTCATCATCCACAAGCTCGATGGACAATCCGAGCGGACAATTCAGACATTGGAAGACATGCTCGGATCTTGTGTGGTGGATATGGGTGGTAATTGGGATGAACACCTAGCTTTGGTTGAGTTTGCCTATAACAACAGCTTATCAAGCCACAATAGGCATGGCTCCATTCAAGGCTTTGTATGGCAGTACTTGTAGGACACCTTTGTACTGGATCGAGACAGGTGAAAGAAAAGTCTTAGGTCCCGAGATGATTGAAGCTACAAGTGCTATGGTAGATATGATAAGAGAAAGGATTAAGTCCGCCAATCGAGAAAGAAATCTTATGCCGATAAGAGAAGGACCGATTTGGAATTTCAAGTTGGAGAGAAAGTCTTTCCGAAGGTCTCACCAATGAAGGGTGTGATGAGATTCAATGTTAAGGGAAAGCTTAGCCCTCGTTACATTGGACCTTTCGAGATTTTGGAAAAGGTTGGACCTGTTGCGTATCGATTAGCATTACCTCCGCCTCTTGCTGGTGTGCACAATGTGTTTCATATTTCGATGCTCCGAAAATACATAGAGAATCCGGAACACATTTTGCAGCAAGCACCGAAGGACTTAGTGCTGATTTGACCTATGATGAAGAACCGGCCAAAATCTTGGATAGGAAGGACAAGCAGCAAGGAATCGCGCCATTCCTTTGGTGAAGATTCGGTGGAAGAACCATACCCCCGAAGAAGCTTCTTGGGAGAAGGAAGAAGATATGAAGGAGAAGTTTCCTTACCTCTTTGGAAGCACAGTACGCTTTCAATTTCGGGGACGAAATTTCTTTAAGGGGGGAGAATGTAAAACCCAGCCCTAACCTTGACCCGGAAACCTTGTTATTTGTAGGTCCGATGACCCGAAATAAAGTAAGAAGTCAGCTTTGGGCCATCCCAAGAGAGGACTTGGTGTCCGGCTTTGAATCCATGAAGGTTGATGATGAGGTTCTATTTATGGAAACCGAATCCCGATGAAGATCTAATTAGTTGATGGACTTGGAGTGCTCTCTATCTTGGTTTGAAGGCATTTCTACCTATTAGGTAAGTCACTTGACTTGTGTGCAAAACCCCTTTAGGATTGGATTTGATCCGGACCTTCAATTCCCCGTTTTGGTCTTCTTTGTCAGACATTGGTCGATCGATTGGTCGACCGGGCCCAGTCGACCAATCCACTCGACCAATGAGTGCTGTCTTTGGCAATTAGGTTGGTCTTGCTCTATTTAAGTCCAATCTCGAGTCCACTTCGTATTTGCTGCCTCCAAACCCTCCGGAACGAACCAAAGACCTCTCGCAAGTCATCTCTCTTGCATCCTTGGTGTTTTCTTGACGGATCTTCGTCGAAACTCTTCTTTTTGCATCAAAAGGTATGTCTACTCTCTCTTCTTCTCCTCCATCTTTGTTTTTCTTTCCTTTTTGGGTTGAGACAGAGAAGAGATGCTGCATTCTCTGTTGCAAACATCTCTCGAACATGTTCTCATGATCATCCTAAGGATTTGAGGCTAGAACAATGATCTTAACCATGATCATTGCAAGCTTTTGAAGGAATCATGATCAAACCATGATTTAATCTCTGTTAAACTTCTAATCTGAATTCTGATCTCTTTGGATCTTCTATGTTGATCATGTTAGTAGTTAATTACTGAGTTTCTTTCCATGATCCATAATCTATAGATTTCTAGTTGTTCTCTTCTACCATACTATGTGTTCTTCATGATGCATGGTAGTTACATATATGGTAGGTTTTACTTCCTTATTTAGATTTATGCTTCTAAGCCTTATTCCATGAAGATCTATCTATGTTTTCATGTTTTCATTACCGAAAGCAATGATCTATCCTCCTATTGTTCTTGTCTTTGTTTTCTATTTCAAATTCATCAAGATCCATGGTTGATTTAATTATGGTAACTTTTTGTTTCCTAATTTGGATCTTGATACCTTGATTTGATTAGTGTTTTGAGGTCCCCTATTTGTTAGAATACTACCGATGTAGTCTACCCCTTGATTAGTACCCTTTTGAACCACCAAATTCGGATTTCATATCTTAAAACTCTGATTTTATAGGTTATCGTCCGCATTGGTCGATCGATTGGTCGACTGGACCACTCGACCAATCCACTCGACCAATGAGTACAAAGCAACTCCAGATTTGGTCCGTTTTGGATGTTTTGATAGCTTTTCTGTTAGGGATCTTTCCTAATATGTTGTATATACTTGTTTAGGACTTTCTTCTCAAGTTTGCCAAGATCTTACTTGACTTCTTAGGATTCCTTTGCGAGTTATAAAAGGTAAGGATGGTTATTTCCTTAATTACATAGATAGCATGAATCTAGTTTCTATATTTGAATATCATAGATATGATTCCTAAATTAGATTCTTACAATGATATACTACTGTTGCATAACTTTGATTACAGTAGCATTATTTATTCATGTTGAATTGATTCATGTATGATTTACTTACCGATTATATACAAGTGATTGTATTTATTGATTTCTTTCCATATATGAAGTTACCATATATGTGATGATATGAATTGATGCATGTGTATGCTTAAGTATGGTTTGGAAAGGAGAGGTGTCCTTTTGACACTTCGTCCTTGGACTACTACGGGAATATTATGGGATGTTTCCGGAGATGCCCTCTGGACACCTTCCTAAACTGTTGGATGACATATCTAGGATTGTCTAGTAGTGTTTGGCTAGGATGTCCTGTTATGTCGGACCCTAATCGGAGGGGGTATTGAGACCGAACGACCCGTGGTAGCAATGGGGATTCATGGGCGCTCAAGACCGGTAACCAACCCGTGAGAGGACAGGAATCACATTGTGGGGGCCATTTATTGATAGGGTTGCATATGATTAGACTTGGGCTCACGGGCGCTTAAGACCGGTAACCAACCCGTGAGAGGACGTGAGAGCTTCCCGTTTACCATATGTGGATGATCAATAGGGTTGATGAGTCCGTAGTCCGAGTTGGTCGGTGCCATAGGATACGCTGACTCTAGTGTGAAGGATACCGGAAAGGATCGTCGTGGACGAGGAATGGAAGTATCTCGGATCGACTTGATGTAACTAAGTAGAAGACTTGCATTTGGCTAGGTTTTACCCCGACATGCGCCAAGACTTATACCAAATGGTTGTGAGAGAGTGTGTTGACTTAACCCCCTGCCAAGGTTTGTCCCGAGGGATGAAGGACCCATTACCAATCGGCTGCTCGAGACCGGTGAAATGATCCGTGAGAGAATCCAAGATATCTTAAATGGTTGAGGATGTGAGTGGACTTTCCTAAAGAAGTACGGTGTTATGACTTAAAGCATGTCGCACAATAGAGACCAAAGCATACATAGAGTTAGATTCATTCATTCATTGTTTGTCCCATATCATATTGCATTCATGATTGTTTCGGAATTCGCCATTTATGTTATTATGGATTTTTAATCGCTTTATCGAGTTTCTTTGAAACTCATTCCTTTATTGTACAATGTTGTTAGACTATCCTGCAGTCTTGAGTACTATGACGGTCCCTATGAAGAAGCGCAAGGCGAAGAGGCATATCTCCGGGGAAGGTGATTGCGGTTACCACAATTACTCGAAGATCCCGCGGGTGGTTATGCTCCGTACGATGATTAGTCCGACCATTGAGTGGAAGTGTCCTTGTGCTATTTATGAGATTTACACTTACAAGGATGTTGTCTATAAAGTGGAGAACAATTTAGTTACCCAATGTACTTGTTCTTGGGATTAGGTTTTGTCTAGTTTATTCTTTTAGAGCTACTTTTCCGCTGGTTGTAAAGTGGGATTTTTGCCTCGCTTTACTTATCTCGTTTGATACTCGATTATATTTAGTATTCTGATTCATTTATGATTCATTCTTTCTTTATTGGATCTATGATTTATCTTCCGCACTCATGTTATGATTGTTCATGATTATGTTATTGTTTATGTGGGAGGTTGATCACTCGATACCCGATCTTGGGGGGGGGGGGCCCTCTCTGGGGGGGGGGGGGGGGGGGGGGGGGGGGGGGGGGGGGGGGGGGGGGGTGGGGGTTGGGATTAGGATAAGGGACTTGGTGGGTGGGGGGGGGGGGAGAAACTTATAGTAATGATAAGATTATTGTTTTGTTGGTTTGTTTTTTTTGTTTTTTTTTTCATTTGAATTGGATCCGAGAATATTTTGCTCCGTTGTTGTAGGAATGCTGCAACAACTCTACAACAAAGTTAGAGGACATGTTCTTCTTCTATTATGGATCTTCACCTACATTTTCAAGGGAAAGAGGATTAATCAAATTCATCCATTAATCTGAAGAAAAAATCATGTAAGAGTGACAATAATGTCCTTCATAAGATGCAACATGTTAAGACTCAATAAAACAAAATCTAATTACTACTAACACTAAAAAACAAAAAAAAACTACTCCTAAATCAAGCCATCTCAAGTATAAAGTTATCAATCTTAACTCTATTTCATAGAGTTATCGGTGTTAGTAAAAGAAGAAGGTACTTCACAAAACCCTATCTATTTCATAAGTCATGTCCTAGTAGATGCCGAGACATGATATCCGGATGTGGACAAACAAGCTTTGGCCCTTGTAATCGCATCTCGGAAACTCGAGGCCATATTTCCAAGCTCATCCAATTGTAGTCTTGACCAACTTCCCGTTGAAGAAGATACTACGAAACCAGATTTAGCGAGGGAGAATGGTGACATGGGCTATTGAATTAAGCGAATACCAAATTGAGTACAAAACTCGTCCAGCTATAAAAGGACAAGTATTGGCCGACTTCGTTCTTGAGAATAGCATGTCCACTTTGGGAGTAGAAAATCCACCCGGTCGGGAGTTTTGGACTTTGTATGTTGACGGCTCGAGTAACTCTTCGGGGAGTGGAGCTGGGCTAATGCTAATCAGCCCAGACGATTCACTATTCATTATGCTTTCAGATTCAACTTCAAAGCCTCCAACAATGAGGCCGAGTACGAAGCCCTTCTAGCAGGACTAAGACTTGCCCAAGCCCTAAGAGTCCAAGAATTGGAAGTTCGAAGTGACTCTCAGTTGATCGTGAATCAAGTTCGCAGCGTGTACGAGGCAAAGGAAACATGAATGTCAAATTACTTAGCAAAAATTGATGAATGTCGCCATTATTTCGATCATCTCGAAATAAAGCAAATTCCAAGAAAGGAAAATGAAGTAGCAGATGAGTTATCCAAGTTGGCTTTATCCAAGTATTCGACCTTAGGCTCAGCCGTTTATATTGAACAGTTGGAAATTCCTAGCATTCGGGAAGCTGAGGCGATGGATATTGAAGAAGAGCCTAGTTGGATGAATCCAATTATAACATATTTGAAGAATGATATCCTTCCAGAAGATATCAAGGAGGCTAGGGCAATCAGAAATCAAGCCGTGAAGTTCACCATCATAGAGGATCAACTTTACAAAAGATCAGTCACACAGCCTCTCCTAAAGTGTGTTGGCCCTTCCCGAGCTCAATATGCCTTAGCCGAAGTACACGAAGGAATATGTGGAGCGCATATGGGAGGTCGAGCTTTGGCCCACAAAATAATACACCAAGGCCTTTATTGGCCAACTATTCAGAAAGACGCTGTGGATTATGTTAGAAAATGCAAGCAATGTCAACTTCATGCATCTGTTCCGAAGACTCTGGCTGTTCCTCTTACATCTTTCTCCAGTCCGATCCCTTTTGCCATGTGGGGAATGGATCTGGTGGGAAAGCTTCCTAAGGCCGCCAACAATAGAGAATATTTGGTCGTGGCAATCGACTATTTCACTAAGTGGGTGGAAGCCGAAACTCTCTCAACCATTACTGAGAAACAGATGTAGAAGTTCTTTCAAGAAAGGATAATCTACAAATTCGGAATTCCAAAGATCCTTGTGACCGACAATGGAAAACAATTTTTTGGAGCCGGCTTCAAGAATTATTGTGAAAGAAATCATATTGAGCATAGAACGTCATCGTGGCGTATTCGTAGAGCAATGGGCAAGTTGAGATAACCAATTGAACACTTTTGGATGGAATAAAGAAGCGTCTGGAGATAAGTCGGCCAAGTGGGTAGAAGAACTACCAAGCGTCCTTTGGTCATATCGCACCACGGCCCGAACTCCTATGGGAGAAACACCTTTTCGGCTAGCCTATGACACGAAGGACTTGTCCGGTGGAGGTATTAGCAGAATCAAAGAGATACACAGACTTCAATGAAGAAGCAAACGAAGAAGGCTTGAAGAGCAACCTTGATCTAATAGACAAAGTGCGGAGCATGTCGAATACCGAAATCAAAGATATCGAGAATCGAGTAGCGGATACTTCAATGCTCGGGTAAAAAATAGAAGACATCGTGCGGGTGACTTAGTGCTCCGAAAAGTTGCGGCATCAGACCCAAGAAACCAAGGCAAGCTCTCACCTACATGGGAAGGGCCATATCTCATCGAGCAAGAGACAAAACCGGGGACTTACAAGCTAAAAGCTTAGGCACAAAGTAGACGATAGATCGAACTTGGAATTCCATGAATCTTCGGAAATTCTATCGGTAGAATTAGTCAAGATGTGTAGCATTTGAAAGCAAGTCGAAAGACCATTTGATTTTCAATAAAATCTACGTCTCCATTTTTGACATCCTTTTTCTCAAAAAGAAAGTTATAGCGAAGAATACACAAGCATTTCTTGGGAAGAACCCGAGAGAGTTCTTAACAAGTTCAAGAGCTCGAGAGCGTTCTTAAGAAGAGCCCTGGAGAGTTCTTAACAAGTTTAAGAACCGAGGAGCGCCCTTCAAAGCAACAAAGAACCCGAGAGAGTACTTGACAAGTTCAAGAACCCGAGAGCGTTTTAAGAAGAGCCCAAGAGAGTTCTTAACAAGTTTAAGAACCCAGGAGCGCCCTTTAAAGCAACAAAGAACCCAACAGAGTTCTTGACAAGTTCAAGAACCCGAGAGCGTTCTTAAGAAGAGCCCGGGAGAGTTCTTAACAAGTTTAAGAACCTAGGAGCGCCCTTCGAAGCAAGAAAGAGCCCGAGAGAGTTCCTAACTTATAATAAGTGTGCGAACCCAAGAGCGCTCTTCAAAGAAACCTAACAAAGGATCCACAAAAGGTAGAAATTTCTCAGAAGCGTCACACTCGGGGAACAACTCGGGTAGCCTCTCGGGAGAAAACTCTATCTTCTTATGAAGCCCAAGGAAGGCTCTCATAAGATAAGATTTCTCAAAGGCGTCACACTCGGGTACTCACTCAGGTAGCCACTCGGGAGAATTTCTCCACCTCTTATTAGAGCCCAAGGAAGGCTCTCATAGGATAAGATTTCTCAAAGGCGTCACACTCGGTTACTCACTCGGGTAGCCACTTGGGAGAATTTCTCCATCTCTTATGAAAGCCTAAGGAAGGCTGTGAAACCCAGCCCTAACCTTGACCCGGAAACCTTGTTGTTTGTAGGTCCGATGACCCGAAGTAAAGTAAGAAGTCAGCTTTGGGCCATCCCAGTAGAGGACTTGGTGTCTGGCTTTGAATCCATGAAAGTTGATGATGAGGTTCTATTTATGGAAATTGAATCCTGATGAAGATCTAATTAGTTGATGGACTTGGAGTGCTCTCTATCTTGGTTTGAAGGCATTTCTACCTATTAGGTAAGTCACTTGACTTGTGTGCAAAACCCCTTTAGGTTTGGATTTGATCTGGACCTTCAATTCCCTGCTTTGGCCTTGCTGTCAGCATTGGTCGACTGATTGGTCGACTGGGCCAGTCGACCAATCCACTCGACCAATGAGTGCTGTCTTTGGCAACTAGGTTGATTCTTGCTCTATTTAAGTCCAACCTCGAGTCCACTTCGTATTTGCTGCCTCCAAACCCTCTGGAACGAACCAAAGACCTCTGCAAGTCATCTCTCTTGCATCCTTGGTGATTTCTTGACGGATCTTCGTCGGAACTCTTCTTTTTGCATCAAAAGGTATGTCTACTCTCTCTTCTTCTCCTCCATCTTTGTTTTTCTTTCCTTTTTGAGTTGAGACAGTAGAAGAGATGCTGCATCCTCTGTTGCAAACATCTCTCGAACATGTTCTCATGATCATCCTAAGGATTTAAGGCTAGAACAATGATCTTAACCAAGATCATTGCAAGCTTTTGAAGGATTCATGATCAAACCATGATTTAATCTCTGTTAATCTTCTAATCTGAATTATGATCTCTTTGGATCTTCTTTCATTGATCATGTTAGTGGTTAATGGTTGTGTTTTCTTTCCATGATCCATAATCCATAGAATTCTAGTTGTTCTCTCCTACCTTACTATGTGTTCTTCATGATGCATGATAGTTACATATATGGTAGGTTTTATTTCCTTATTTAGATTTATGCTTCTAAGCCTTATTCCATGAAGACCTATGCATGTTTTCATGTTTTCATTACCGAAAGCAATGATCCATCCTCCTATTGTTCTTGTCCTTGTTTTCTATTTCAAATTCATCAAGATCCATGTTTGAGTTAATTATGGTAACTTTTTGTTTCCTAATTTGGATCTTGATACCTTGATTTGATTAGTGTTTTGAGGTCCCCTATATGCTAGAATACTACTGATGTAGTCTACCCCTTGATTAGTACCCTTTTGAACCACCAAATTCGGATTTCATATCTTAAAACTCTGATTTTATAGGCTACTGTCTGCATTGGTCGACTGATTGGTCGATTGGACCACTCGACCAATCCACTCGACCAATGAGTACAGCAACTCCAGAATTGGTCTGTTTCGAATGTTTGATATATTTTCTGTTAGGGATCCTTCCTAATATGTTGTATATACTTGTTTAGGACCTTCTTCTCAAGTTTGCCAAGATCTTACTTGATTTCTTAGGATCCTTTTGCGAGTTATAAAAGGTAAGGATGGTTATTTCCTTAATTACATAGATAGCATGAATCTAGTTTCTATATTTGAATATCATGAATATGTTTCCTAAATTAGATTCTTACAATGGTATACTACTGTTGCATAACTTTGATTACAGTAGCATTACTTATTCATATTGAATTGATTCATGTATGATTTACTTACCAATGTTATACAAGTGATTGTAATATTGATTTCTTTCCATATATGTAGTTACCATATATGTGATGATATGAATTGATGCATGTGTATGCTTACGTATGGTTTGGAAAGGAGAGGTGTCCTTTCGACACTTCTGTCCTTGGACTACTACGGGAATATTATGGGATGTTTCCGGAGATGCCCTCTGGACACCTTCCTAAACTGTTGGATGACATATCTAGGATTGTCTAGTAGTGTTTGGCTAGGATGTCCTATTATGTCAGACCCTAATCGGAGGGGTATTGAGACCGAACGACCCGTGGTAGCAATGGGGATTCATGGGCGCTCAAGACCGGTAACCAACCCGTGAGAGGACAGGAATCACATTGTGGGGGCCATTTATTGGTAGGGTTGCATATGGTTAGACTTGGGCTCACGGGCGCTTAAGACCGGTAACCAACCCGTGAGAGGACGTGAGAGCTTCCCGTTTACCATATGTGGATGATCAATAGGGTTGATGAGTCCGTAGTCCGAGTTGGTCGGTGCCATAGGATACGCCGACTCTAGTGTGAAGGATACCGGAAAGGATCGTCGGGGACGAGGAATGGAAGTATCTGGATCGACTTGATGTAACTAAGTAGAAGACTTGCATTTGGCTAGGTTTTACCACGACATGCGCCAGTACTTATACCAAATGGTTGTGAGAGAGTGTGTTGACTTAACCCCCTGCCAAGGTTTGTCCGAGGGATGAAGGACCCATTACCAATCGGCTGCTCAAGACCGGTGAAATGATCCGTGAGAGAATCCAAGATATCTTAAATGGTTGAGGATGTGAGTGGACTTTCCTAAAGAAGTACGGTGCTATGACTTAAAGCATGTCGCCAATAGAGACCAGCATCCATAGAGTTAGATTCATTCATTCATTGTTTGTCTCATATCATATTGCATTTATGTTTGTTACGGAATCCTTGCCATTTATGTTATTATGGATTTTAACGCGCCTTCCTGGGTTTCTTTGAAACTCATTCCTTTATTGTACAATGTTGTTAGACTATCCTGCCAGTCTTGAGTACTATGACGGTTCCTATGAAGAAGCGCAAGGCGAAGAGACATATCTCCGGGAAGGTGATTGCGGTTACCACAATTACTTACGAAGATCCCGCGGGTGGTTATGCTCCGTACGATGCTTAGTCCGACCATCGAGTGGAAGCGTCCTTGTGCTATTTATGAGATCTATACATACAAGGATGTCGTCTATAAAGTGGAGAATAATTTAGTTACCCAATGTACTTGCTCTTTGGGATTAGATTTTGTCTAGTTTATTCTTTAGAGCTACTTTTCCATTTGGATGTAAAGTGGGATTTTTGCTTCACTTTACTTATCTGTTTGATACTACGATTATATCTATTATTCGATTCGTTTATGATTCATTCTTTCATTATTGGATCTATGATTTATCTTCCGCACTCTTGTTATGATTGTTCATGATTATGTTATTGTTTATGTGGGAGGTTGATCACTCGATACCTGATCTTCGGGCTGTGGATCACACTCTCGGGTATGCCAGATAGGGTATCGGCTGGGAGGGCGTGACAGATTGGTATCAGAGCCCAAGGTTCGAGGTGATCCTAACCACAAAAGACAACAACTGAACATTCCTGAGTCATTGATCCGAAATGACTCTTCTACTCTTAGAAGTGAATAATAGAACTTTGAATTAGAAACTTGACCTTTGAGGTTTAACAGAACATTTCTGAATAACATACCATAATTATACTTGAACAAATGACACTAATGCAAGGAAAAGAAAAGTGCATAACATACAATAATTAAAGAGAAACAAAATGAATTCATTAATTCCAAAAGTTTTTACAATGATTACATCTGAAATGCATAAATGGAAAATCCTAAAGTACAGTCTATCTAGGTGATCTACTCGATCTCTCGTATGCTCACGAACTCCTCCTGCTAACCGAGTCACCTGATGCTCTATCCTATCTTGTCGTGACTCCATCCTCTCGTACATCTGCTCCTGTCTGACCTCCATCCTCTCTAGCATGGAAGTCATCGATCTCATCTGTGCACTAAGATCTGAAGTCTCCGGAACCGCATGTGAAGGGCCGCCTGCCTCGAAGTGTGATGAAGGAAACTCGTGATGCACAGGCTCAGCCTCGCGCATATCTGTATCATCTCCGGCCTGATCATCACTATCAAGACCGATATCCTCTCCTCCATCCTCGATCCCTGATCCTCATCCTCGATTCATCATCATCCTCACCCTCTGGACCAGGAGATCTCTCTAAGCGATGTAGTCTCATACGTCGAATGGTCCGAGTCCCAATGGGGTATCCTGTGATCTAGTGTCCATCGGTGTATCCTCGAAACTCACCCCGAAATGCCCGAAGATCAAAGTCGGAAGCCTCCCATAGCAAAGGTTCCGCATGCTAGGCCGCGAGAACTAAGTCCAGCATGACCTGCTGAATGATGTAGGAGAGATCGATCTCGAAGCCCATGTAGATGCGGTAGATGACCAAGGCCTCCATCACTGTGACCCGATGGTGATGTCCGGCTTTCGGCATGATGTTTCGGCCGACTATGCGACCGATAATACGTGCTGAGCCCGTCATCCGTCCGCTAGTCCACGGTGTGTAGCATCGACGGCTATCCCATAGCGTAGAGCATATCTCGCGAAGCTCGTACGGCATCGGATGGCTGTCCGGATCTGCTCCTGCAGGTATCCACACACACTTCTTTGTGGATAGTAAGGGACCTGCAAGATCTCAGCCGGTGTCCGGGTAGAGAAGCGAATCCGAGTCTGGTGGACCCCTGCTCCCGAGGACAAGTCCGAGTGGATGTCCCCGGCCTCTAGCCTCCTCTCGTGTAAGTAAGGTTGCTTGAAGAACAACCTCACCAGCTCCGGGTATACCGGCAAATCCTCGGTGAAGAGATGAGTCCACTGTAAAGTGTCGAACCTCTGCCGGATCCTAAAGGCTCTGAGCTGGCGTAAATGAAGTAGATGCCCCATCTCGATGTTGCAATAGCTGAAGTAGGCCTCGTACAGAAACTCGGCCTGAGGTGTGTCAAACATGTCCGGTCTCCTAACCTCCTCTCTAGGCTCGAAAGGAACCCGACCTCTGCCCCTAAGAGCACCTACGATGCGACCTCGACCTCTACCTCCTCCTCGTCCTCCCCTCTGCATGGTGTATCTATGGAAGAGACAAGAGACATTTCCAATTAGTGCTATTTTAAGATTTGAGCCAAAAGGGTATTTTCGTAATTTTTCGGAAAATTTTAAATTTGGGGGAAATTTGATTTGAACATACTAGCATGTGCGTAATACTTGGAATTTCATGTCTATGAAGTCGGTTTGATGAAAATCGATCGAAAACTTGGATTAAAGCGAAAAATTCAGCAAGAAGGAAATTTGGGGATTTTGCAATTTAGGTCAAAATTGGATTTTTGAAAAGTTGAAATTGGTTAAATCAAATTGTATGGACCTATCTACAATGTCATCTTGAGCATGTAGCATTTGATCTCGTGCGAAAATTTCAAGCGGTTTGAGAGAAAACGAAATTTTTCTAAAGATATCGATTTCGGTATAAAACTTTGCGAGATGAGCACCAAATGTGTTAAAACTTGTTGTCTATGCATGTCATTGTGTTTAAAACCTAGGGAATATGTTTCTAAGCATTCCTAAGCATGATTTCTAGCATTGGATACAAGTAAAGCATGGTTTTATTGAAATGCAAGCATGAGAAGATGAAAATAGAAGGAAGAATGAGAGATTTACCTTGTTTGTGAAGATGGTGTGTTGTGGTGTTGTTGTTGAAGCACTAAATCACCTCAAGAACACTTGTGGGAACTCTTGGAGATTTTCCCTAGAGCTCTCTCACCTTTGGAAGAAGTTAGAATGAGGTTGGAATGTGGAAATGAGGCTTATAATGCGAATTTTCGCATTCTGTCTTCATTGGTCGACTGATTGGTCGACTGGGTCACTCGACCAACCACTCGACCAATGGTCACAGTGACCTCATTTGCTGTTGAATTTTTGGAAAATGTGATTTTTGCCTTATGGAATATTGTTTGATGACTATATGGATATATTTGAGCATGATTTAAGTTTTCAAATCATTTGGACTTGTGGTTTATGTTGAATCTTCGAAATTCGGTATTTTGATGTTCTCGGTTTTGCGAGAATGGTTACTCCGAGAAGTGGGCGTGGTGAATCCGGTGGTCATGGAGGTGGTGAAGTACCTCGGGGAGGTGGTGAAGTACCTCATGGAGGTGGTGAGATACCAAATGCTGATCGGGGTACTCATGAGATCCCCGGTGCCCCGAATGTTGGAAGTTTCGGAGATATTGCCAATATTATGGGCAATATGATGCAGCGACAAGCTGCTCGGTTCAACCAGATGTTGGTGGGTTTCATGACTCGCATAATGAGACCCGGGCTGGTGCTAATGTGAATCCTCATGCCGCAGATCCCGAATGCGGGAGGTTTAGCTGGAACTCCTCATACTACTTTGATGGAGAGTTTTTACGAAGATGCAAGTACCCACTTTTACTGGAGTTACCAAGGACCCCTTGTTTCCTAACAAGTGGCTTCGTGAGTTGGAGAAGGCTTTCCGACATCTGCAATGCTCGGAAGCTCGGAAGATTTTGTTTCGTTGAGCGAAGTTGCAACAAGAAGCTGATGCATGGTGGATTTCCACTCGTCTGTTTTGGAAGGTTTGCATGCGGGAGTTGTAACTTGGGAGTTATTCAAAGAGGCTTTTTGTATGAACTACTTTCCCGAGGCGGTGAAGGATGCGAAGGAAGCTGAGTTTATGATTCGACTCAAGGAACTTTGTCCGTGTTGGAGTACCAACGAAGTTCGAGGAGCTTCATTTCTTTGCTCCAGATTCTCCGAAGGAAGACCTCGCCAAAGCAAAGAAGTTCTTCAAAGGACTGCGCCCGCCATTAAAGCTTACCTCACGGTCCAGCCTATAGTGAGCTATGCTCAAGTGGTGCGAACTCGAAGAAGTTGGAAGAAACGAGAGAAGGAAAGTGCTCGTGTGCAAAAGCCTTGGCGAGTCAAGGAATTCTGGTTTGGTGGATCGCAATGACCGTCGTTATGTGAGACCTACACCCTACCCCACTCCTACCTTTCGGGCTAAGAGTGTAGGTCGGAACACGGGTTTTCAGCAGCCCGGTCGGTTTAAGCGATATGGCGGAAACCGACCACCAGCAAATGCGAGTGCAAGTGCAAGTGCAAGTGCAAGGCCTTTTGTTCGGAAGCCCTCTGTTGCAGCCACCCCTGTTGGATCCAGCAATCCTGTTTGCTTCTCCGCAAGCAAGCTGGTCATTTTGCTCGTGCCTGTCCGAAGCGGCCCGCCCATGAGCCTTTGCCCCGGTGGTGAAGAGTGCTCCTGCTCCTCCCTCCGGTAGAGTTTTCAGTATTTCGATCTTGAGCGGGATCCAAGCCATGATGTGATTACGGGTACATTGTTAGTCGCTTCTATTTCTGCATTTGTCTTATTTGATACGGGTGCATCTCATTCGTTCATGTCATCTCGCATTCATCAAGAAGACTAACCTAATCCCCGAGAAGTTGTCTAGTTGTTTATTGATTAGTACACCTACTGGTCTGTTGTGAAACTAGATAAGGGGTTATCTAAATGTCCTGTGTTGGTTGGTGAGAAGAACTTGGAAGCCAATTTTGTGATTCTTGACATGAAGGACTTCGATGTTATTTTGGGAATCGATTGGTTGACAGCCCACAAAGCTGTGTTCCTTTGTTCCTCAAAGAAGATTCAGTTCCATATTTGTGGAAGTCCGGTCTTTGAATTTCGGGGTGAAAAGAGAAGGGTTTGTAAGAAAGTCTTTCTCTGCTTGATGCAAGTCTATGCCCTAGTGGATGATGCTTCATCTGAAGGCAAGGGTATAGTGGAGAAAAGAGTCGATGAAGTCGAGTTGTCTGCGACTTTGTTGATGTCTTCCCCGATGATCTATCGGGAGTGCCTCCGCGACGAGATGTCGAATTCTCTATTGATCTCGTCCCTGGTGCTGCACCGGTATCTAAAGCTCCGTATAGGATGGCTCCTACTGAGTTGAAAGAGTTGCAAAATCAGTTGAATGAGCTCATTGATAGAGGTTTCGTACAGCCTAGTGTGTCACCTTGGGGAGCTCCGGTCTTGTTCGTCAAGAAGAAAGACGGTAGTATGCGCTTGTGCATCGACTACCGTGAGTTGAATAAGTTGACTATCAAGAATAGATATCCGCTGCCCAGAATCGATGATCTCTTCGATCAGTTGAAGGGTGCAGTTGTGTTCTCGAAGATTGACTTAAGGTCCGGATATCACCAATTGAAAGTGAAGTCTAGTGATATCTTCAAGACAGCTTTCCGAACGCGGTATGGTCACTATGAGTTTAGAGTCATGCCCTTCGGATTGACCAATGCTCCTGCGGTGTTCATGGACCTCATGAACCGAGTATTTCATGATGTGCTTGATAAGTTTGTGATTGTTTTCATTGATGACATCTTGATCTATTCGAAGAGCGAAGAAGAGCATGCGAGTCATCTAAGTTTCACTTTGCAAAGGTTGCGGGAAAAGAAGTTGTTTGCTAAGTTTAGCAAGTGTGATTTCTGGCTTAAGAGAGTGGTTTTCCTTGGTCATGTAGTTTCAGCCGAAGGTATTCGTGTCGATCCTGAAAAAGTCCAAGTTGTGGCTGATTGGGAGAGACCGAAGTCAGTAGCGGAAATAAGAAGTTTTCTTGGATTGGCGGGTTACTACCAAAGGTTTATTGAGAACTTTTCTCGGTTGGCTGCTCCTATGACTAAGTTGACCAGGAAAGAAGAGAAGTTTGTTTGGTCTGACGCCTATGAGAAGAATTTCCAAGAGTTGAAAGATAGATTGACAAGTGCCCGGTTTTGACTATACCGATAGTTCCGGTGGTATGACAGTTTATACCGATGCGTCAAAGATTGGTTTGGGTTGTGTACTGATGCAACATGGCAAGGTCGTAGCCTATGCTTCTCGGCAATTTGAAGGATTATGAGCGGAATTACCCCACTCACGATCTAGAACTTGCCGCCGTTGTCTTTGCTTTGAAGATTTGGAGACATTATCTTTACGGTGAGAAGATTGCCATTTTCACGGATCATAAGAGTTTGAAATACTTCTTTACCCAAAAGGAGTTGAACATGAGACAAAGGAGATGGTTGGAACTAGTCTCCGATTATGATTGTGATATTCAGTATCATCCTGGGAAAGCAAATGTTGTTGCCGATGCTCTTAGTAGGAAGAACCGAGAAGAAGACTTTGGATTTGAATGCTTTGAGTTTACCATTGTGGTTTTCTATTGAGAGTTTTGGTTTGGAAATCGTCCTGAGAATTCTGATTTTATTCTTTCTGCCATGACGGCAAGATCTGGTCTTAGAGATAAGATTGTTGCTCTGCGAGAGTTCCGATCAAGAGTTTTTGACCAAAGTTGAGAAGATTTCTTCGAATCTGAGTCGGACCCCGACTTTGGTATATCCATGGATGGTGCTTTGTTGTTTAGAGGAAGGCTGTGTGTGCTGCAAACGATGAAGTTAAGAAAGAAATATTGAAGGAAGCACACCAGTCGGTCTTTCTTTGTACACCGGGAAGCACCAAGATGTACAAGGACTTGAAGGAACATTTTTGGTGGATTGGTCTGAAGGCTGATGTTGATGATTTTGTTGCCAAGTGTGAGACTTGCCAACGTGTGAAAGCCGTTCGACAACCTCCATCTGGATTACTTCAACCCCTTCCTATTCCTAGTTGGAAGTGGGAAGATATCTCCATGGACTTTGTGACTAGCTTGCCTCGAACAAGTAAAGGCAATGACCTTGTGTGGGTGATTGTTGATAGGTTGACCAAATCAGCCCATTTCATTCCTATGAAGATCACTCATACTCTGGATAAGCTAGCCAGGCTTTATGTGGATAATGTGGTTCGTCTGCATGGTGTGCCATTGAGTATTGTTTCGGATCGTGATCCTAGGTTCACCTCAAGGTTTTGGAATAGTTTGCAGAAGGCCTTGGGAACCCAATTGAACTTGAGTACAGCTCATCATCCACGGTCGATGGACAATGCGAGCGGACAATTCGGACATTGGAAGACATGCTCGGATCTTGTGTGGTGGATATGGGTGGTAATTGGGATGAACACCTAGCTTTGGTTGAGTTTGCCTATAACAACGGTTATCAAGCAACAACGGGCATGGCTCCATTCAAGGCTTTGTATGGTAGTACTTGTAGGACACCTTTGTCTTGTGGCTGAGAGCAGGTGAAAGAAAAGTCTTAGGTCCTGAGATGATTGAAGCTACAAGTGCTATGGTTGATATGATAAGAGAAAGGATTAAGTCTGCTTGATCGAGACAGAAATCTTATCTTGATAAGAGAAGGACCGATTTGGAATTTCAAGTTGGAGAGAAAGTCTTTCGAGGGTCTCACCAATGAAGGGTGTGATGAGATTCAATGTTAAGGGAAAGCTTAGCCCTCGTTACATTGGACCTTTCGAGATTTTGGAAAAGGTTGGACCTGTTGCGTATCGATTAGCATTACCTCCGTCTCTTGCTGGTGTGCACAATGTGTTTCATATTTCGATGCTCCGAAAATACATAGAGAATCCGGAACACATTTTGCAGCAAGCACTGAAGGACTTAGTGCTGATTTGACCTATGATGAAGAACCGGCCGAAATCCTGGATAGGAAGGACAAGCAGCTGCGGAATCGCGCCATTCCTTTGGTGAAGATTCGGTGGAAGAACCATACCCCTGAAGAAGCTTCTTGGGAGAAGGAAGAAGACATGAAGGAGAAGTTTCCTTACCTCTTTGGAAGCACAGTACGCTTTCAATTTCGGGGACGAAATTTCTTTAAGGGGGGAGAATGTGAAACCCAGCCCTAACCTTGACCCGGAAACCTTGTTGTTTGTAGGTCCGATGACCCGAAGTAAAGTAAGAAGTCAGCTTTGGGCCATCCCAGTAGAGGACTTGGTGTCTGGCTTTGAATCCATGAAAGTTGATGATGAGGTTCTATTTATGGAAACTGAATCCTGATGAAGATCTAATTAGTTGATGGACTTGGAGTGCTCTCTATCTTGGTTTGAAGGCATTTCTACCTATTAGGTAAGTCACTTGACTTGTGTGCAAAACCCCTTTAGGTTTGGATTTGATCTGGACCTTCAATTCCCCTGTTTTGGCCTTCTTTGTCGGCATTGGTCGCCGATTGGTCGGTTGGGCCAGTCGACCAATCCACTCGACCAATGAGTCTTGTCTTTGGCAACTAGGTTGATTCTTGCTCTATTTAAGTCCAACCTCGAGTCCACTTCGTATTTGCTGCCTCCAAACCCTCCGGAACGGACCAAAGACCTCTGCAAGTCATCTCTCTTGCATCCTTGGTGATTTCTTGACGGATCTTCGTCGGAACTCTTCTTTTTGCATCAAAAGGTATGTCTACTCTCTCTTCTTCTCCTCCATCTTTGTTTTTCTTTCCTTTTTGAGTTGAGACAGTAGAAGAGATGCTGCATCCTCTGTTGCAAACATCTCTGAACATGTTCTCATGATCATCCTAAGGATTTAAGGCTAGAACAATGATCTTAACCAAGATCATTGCAAGCTTTTGAAGGATTCATGATCAAACCATGATTTAATCTCTGTTAATCTTCTAATCTGAATTCTGATCTCTTTGGATCTTCTTTCATTGATCATGTTAGTGGTTAATGGTTGTGTTTTCTTTCCATGATCCATAATCCATAGAATTCTAGTTGTTCTCTCCTACCTTACTATGTGTTCTTCATGATGCATGATAGTTACATATATGGTAGGTTTTATTTCCTTATTTAGATTTATGCTTCTAAGCCTTATTCCATGAAGACCTATGCATGTTTTCATGTTTTCATTACCGAAAGCAATGATCCATCCTCCTATTGTTCTTGTCCTTGTTTTCTATTTCAAATTCATCAAGACCCATGTTTGAGTTAATTATGGTAACTTTTTGTTTCCTAATTTGGATCTTGATACCTTGATTTGATTAGTGTTTTGAGGTCCCATATATGCTAGAATACTACTGATGTAGTCTACCCCTTGATTAGTACCCTTTTGAACCACCAAATTCGGATTTCATATCTTAAAACTCTGATTTTATAGGCTCTTATGCATGCATTGGTCGATTGATTGGTCGTTGGACCACTCGACCAATCCACTCGACCAATGAGTACAGCAACTCCAGAATTGGTCTGTTTCGAATGTTTGATATATTTTCTGTTAGGGATCCTTCCTAATATGTTGTATATACTTGTTTAGGACCTTCTTCTCAAGTTTGCCAAGATCTTACTTGATTTCTTAGGATCCTTTTGCGAGTTATAAAAGGTAAGGATGGTTATTTCCTTAATTACATAGATAGCATGAATCTAGTTTCTATATTTGAATATCATGAATATGTTTCCTAAATTAGATTCTTACAATGGTATACTACTGTTGCATAACTTTGATTACAGTAGCATTACTTATTCATATTGAATTGATTCATGTATGATTTACTTACCAATGTTATACAAGTGATTGTAATACTGATTTCTTTCCATATATGTAGTTACCATATATGTGATGATATGAATTGATGCATGTGTATGCTTACGTATGGTTTGGAAAGGAGAGGTGTCCTTTCGACACTTCTGTCCTTGGACTACTACGGGAATATTATGGGATGTTTCCGGAGATGCCCTCTGGACACCTTCCTAAACTGTTGGATGACATATCTAGGATTGTCTAGTAGTGTTTGGCTAGGATGTCCTGTTATGTCGGACCCTAATCGGAGGGGTATTGAGACCGAACGACCCGTGGTAGCAATGGGGATTCATGGGCGCTCAAGACCGGTAACCAACCCGTGAGAGGACAGGAATCACATTGTGGGGGCCATTTATTGGTAGGGTTGCATATGGTTAGACTTGGGCTCACGGGCGCTTAAGACCGGTAACCAACCCGTGAGAGGACGTGAGAGCTTCCCGTTTACCATATGTGGATGATCAATAGGGTTGATGAGTCCGTAGTCCGAGTTGGTCGGTGCCATAGGATACGCTGACTCTAGTGTGAAGGATACCGGAAAGGATCGTCAGGGACGAGGAATGGAAGTATCTGGATCTGACTTGATGTAACTAAGTAGAAGACTTGCATTTGGCTAGGTTTTACCCTGACATGCGCCAGTACTTATACCAAATGGTTGTGAGAGAGTGTGTTGACTTAACCCCCTGCCAAGGTTTGTCTGAGGGATGAAGGACCCATTACCAATCGGCTGCTCAAGACCGGTGAAATGATCCGTGAGAGAATCCAAGATATCTTAAATGGTTGAGGATGTGAGTGGACTTTCCTAAAGAAGTACGGTGCTATGACTTAAAGCATGTCTGCCAATAGAGACCAGCATCCATAGAGTTAGATTCATTCATTCATTGTTTGTCTCATATCATATTGCATTTATGTTTGTTCCGGAATCCTGCCATTTATGTTATTATGGATTTTAAGCGCCTTCTTGGGTTTCTTTGAAACTCATTCCTTTATTGTACAATGTTGTTAGACTATCCTGCAGTCTTGAGTACTATGACGGTTCCTATGAAGAAGCGCAAGGCGAAGAGACATATCTCCGGGGAAGGTGATTGCGGTTACCACAATTACTACGAAGATCCCGCGGGTGGTTATGCTCCGTACGATGCTTAGTCCGACCATCGAGTGGAAGCGTCCTTGTGCTATTTATGAGATCTATACTTACAAGGATGTCGTCTATAAAGTGGAGAATAATTTAGTTACCCAATGTACTTGCTCTTTGGGATTAGATTTTGTCTAGTTTATTCTTTAGAGCTACTTTTCATTTGGATGTAAAGTGGGATTTTTGCTTCACTTTACTTACCCGTTTGATACTACGATTATATCTATTATTCCGATTCGTTTATGATTCATTCTTTCATTATTGGATTTATGTTTTATCTCCCCCGCTCTTTTTTTGTTTTTTTTTGTTTTTTTTTTTTTTTTTGTGGGGGGGGGGGTTTTTTTCTCGTGTTTGGGGGGGGGGGGGGCCCCCTCGGGGGGGGGGGGGGGGGGGGGGGGGGGGGGGGGGGGGGGGGGGGGGGGGTTGGGGTTAGAATTGGTCGGGCTGGGGGGGGGCTTGGGGGGGGGGGGGGGGGGGTTTAAAATTTAATTAATTAATAAAAAAAAAAAAAAAAAGACATAAAGATACAATTATCTCCAAGGCATTCATCTTGGGACAACATTCGGGTAGACGTCGGGAGAAGATCCAGGCATTTCCTTCTAAGAGAAGACTCAACAGACAATTCTAAGGCCTCACACTTGGGACCTCATTCGGGTAGACCCTCTGGAAAGATCTCATAGAAGAAAAACGCCCAAGGTTTCAACTTATCAATTACCTCTAAGGCATTCCGCTAGGGGAGTGACTCGGGAGAAAAAAGAAGCATAATGCCTCAGTAATACACAGATGATTAGAAGCTAATTTTCTGCAAAATATTACAGAAACCAAAGTTCAAAGATGCAGAAATAATTCCAAGTGACAGAAACCAAGTTCAAAATACTTGGCCGCAAGGGCCGATATGACAGACACAAGTTCAAGTTGCAGAAGCATGAAAATAAAGACAAGTTTTTTACTGATTTTCTTTCACACTCAACTCTCGGGAGGATCCTCTCCTTCGGGAAGCTCGTTATCGGGAGTCTCTTTCTCATAACTCTCTCCAGTACCCGCTTCTTCATCTCCATCAATATAGAGAAGAGGGTCGGGAGGGCTAAATGGTTCCTTGCAATCAATACCTTCAGGCACAGCTCTTTCAAGAGTCTCATAAACCCTACCGTCCAGCATCCCAGCTAGTTCCTTCCGGTTAGGAATATCAACCTGTCGAAGAACTTCAGTGAAAACATCATTAAGGCCAAGGCGGTAGGTCGAAGCAGAGAGAGCCAACTAAAGTTTCTTGAATTGAGGGGTGCCAAGGTAAGAAGTGATAATTTCCTTCTGGACGACGTCAGGGACCTCGTCGGCACTAACGGGAAGTTTCCCTACACGGACTTCAGAATGAAGCTGAAAGGCAATAGACTCCATTTCAGCTTTCTTGCGTGCAAGTTCTTCCTTTCCTTTAAGGGCCTTTTCCAAGTCTTGCTTGGTCTGAGAAAGCTCTTCTTTAAGGGCTGCCATGCTCTTGGACATCTCCTTCAGTCTGAGACTCCTTTCTTCATCCCGCCTCTTCAAAGACCCAACCTTTTTAATCGACTCAGAAAGCTCCATGGTAGACCGTTCACGAGCCTTCTCAACCTCCCGAAGCTGCTCGGTGAGATGCTCTGAGCGAATCATGCATCCCCCCATGTAATGCGCCCCTCCCGAGAAATACCTGAAGAAGATTTGGAATACAAGATTACAGAAGTTATCTTAAGAACTGCAAATAACTGCGGAAAGAGAACTACCTGTAAGCATTGCCATAAAACTTGTCATTCGGAAGACTTCTCAGATGCTGACGATCGGATGGGATCATTCCTTCGAGAAGCCAAGATCGGGCAGCGTTAGGATCCCCCAGAACAGTGTCATTTGAAGTCAAAGACCACCCGGGAACAAAGACGGGAGACTTTCGGGAGTCCCCCTCGGCAGGATCATCGGCGTTCCGAGGTCTCTTGGAAGGTCTATCCGAGCAGCTAGACGGGGATGCTTGAGGGACACTTATCTCGGGAGGACCTCCTCCAGTAGAAGAACTCTTTCTGGTAGTTTTCTTCAAATAGCTCGAAGGCTTGGACGAGTCGGGAGCGTTGAGGGCTTGGATGATGGGACCAGTCTCTCTGGCTCCGCTTTTCTTCACTGGCTTTCGAACAAAAGCTTCCTTGGTGTTCCAGCTTGCAATAGTCCAAAGAGCATCGATGTCCAACTTGTTAGCCACTGCGACAACAAACGAAGAAGATTAGAAGACGCAAGATAAGAAAATCCACAAAATTGAAGAGCGTCAATGAATAAGCGGCTCACCCGGAGAGAAACCCCACAACTGAAGAATAGAAGGATACTCAGACGAGTATCCGTGAACTGTGGCTGAATCTCCTTCAACCTTGATAATCTTTTCTAAGGCCGCTTCTTCGGCGGCGGACAACTCAACAAGATTATTGGGATCTTCCAGATCTGAGTTTGTTTTCTTCACAAACACGGTCGGGAAAGGCGGCGGGACTGGGGGCTTGCAAAACAGGAAGTGATGTCTCCACCCCTTGGTGGACGTCGGCATAGATCTCGACAAAATGATGTTGCCCGACCAGTCAACCGCGTTAGTTGCCCTACGATGAAGAGAGAGCCAACCCCCCTTTGACTGACTCTTAACTTCGAAGAAACGATGAAGAAGGGGAAGGTTGGTTTGACTCCAACATTATAACAGAAACCAACAAAACATGTTACATTTCTCCAACTATTCGGGATTAGGTTGGAGGGAGAATTTCCATAGTGTGTAAGAAGGTCTTCGACAACTTGTTGTACGGGAAGACGAAGACCTCCCAAGAAGGCATCAAAGTAAAGGGAAAAGGTCCCTTCAGGGGGCCTCCCAACCCGACTGGAAGTAGATGGAAGCAAGAAGGAATACTCCTTAGGAGTTTCACAGAAATCTCTCAAGCGTTTAAGATGAAGCTGCTTAAGGTCGCCGAGATAGAATTCGGGACCCGAGACCTTAAGGTCATAGTCAATATGAGACAGGGTTTTTGGCTTGCTCCTTTCCTCAGGAATTGCCTCTTCAGAAAGCAACTCAGAATGGAGAAATGGTGGCCAACGATTCCAGGAATCTTGAGGACTAGAAAGGGGTGGACGAGGCGAAGAATGCCTCTGCCGAACAACTCGAAGCTGGGAAGAAGGAGGATGACTATCAACTTCTTGCTCGGGAGAAGAACCCACAGAATGCTCAAAATTGACCAAGTCAGGTCCTAAGTCAGAGCATAAGGGTTCTTGGTCAAGAGGGTCATCCATAGCTAAGTTGGCCGCTGCCCTCACAATGTCATGAGAGTCAGAGTAATCAGGAAGGTCATCTTCACTAGAATAAAGTACAGACTGGGTTCGGGAAGACGCCTCGGGACTTGAGACTTCAAAATTCGGGATCTCCATTCGGGAGGTGGTTCGGGCTAATCCCTTGCCTTTTCTTAACTTGTCCATGATACAGAAATGACAAAGGAAAAGAAATTGAAGAGAAGAGTTAGAGATGACTTACTGGTTGAGGAGTTGAAAGAGCGAGTTGAAGAAAGCAATGAGCTAGCAATGGTGAAAGAGACTCTAGAGAGAATTTGCAAGCAAAAAAAATGAAAATGAGGATTGAACCTCTATTTATAGTGAGGAGGAGGAAACAAAGAGACACATCCAATGGTTAGAAATCAAGTAAGGCGACGGTTGAGATCAAGTATGTGAAAGGTCACGATCCAACGACCGACGATGAACAGACATGACGGTTGAGATTGAGAGGACTCAAGATCTCAATCAAACGGCCCACAATCGGGTTTCTCAACGGCTGAGATAACGTAACCGTTGGCATATCAGGAGCTGCAATAAATGTGAATTAATACAATGGTTGGGAGTTACAAACCCCAACTTTTAAGAAGGCTTTGGAGAAATAATGGCTATCATTCAAGACAACGTCTTAAAATTTCTCCAAGAAGAAAGGAGACTTTCGAAGAAGTATAACATTCCATGCATTCGAGAAACCAACCACACGGAATGAGGGGCTCTGTTGTGGAGAACATATATCCCGAGTACCCCCCCTCGGGACAAGCATACACCCCTAGTTGGGGTAAAGAAATCATCTTGAGAGGATTCTGAGAATCCTCTTCTGCAGAAACACATACCCCTCAGGACATGTATCTTCTGCATGCTCGGGAGTAACAGTGCTCTCTCAAGAGAGACACAAAAGCTTCCTCGGGAGAAAGTATATTAGCCCTCTCGGGAGGAAGCATATCCACTTCTTCAAGGAACATGTTTGGAATAAGCCCAAGAATCCCATTTGGACTAAGTCCAAGAGAGAAGTTGAAGAAGGCCAAGTCAAGAGAGTTAGTTACAGATAACTACTCAGTAAGGCCGTTCCGAGAATTGGGGAGATGAGTCATTAGATAACGGCTCTATCTGGTCTGACAAAGAAGGAGCCATTATTCCAAAGATATTCCACTCACTCTTCAACTGTAGATCTGAAACTCAAGGAAGCGCCGCCTCCAGGTAACCTCTATATAAACCCACCTCCTACATGGAGAAAGGTACAAACTTCATCTGATCAATTATTCATTACGTTCTTGAGAACTCTCTCAAGAACTCTTATTGTTGCCTAGGCTGACTTGGGCGTCGGAGGCGGTTCCTCGGCCAAAATTTGGCCGGACCGTTCTTGTTTTCTTTGTGAGTGCAGGCACCTCAGCTATTCCAACTTGGCTGAAGGACTCCCAAGGTGGTCATATCAGTATCCAGCCCTTGAAGAAGTTCTAAACGCAACACTAACCATGTCTTGTATGTCTAATATTGTTATTTCAATTTCATTATTGTTATCTTGCTTTATTTTAATATCTATCATCATGTGATTATGTGTGATTTTGCATGAACAAAAGGATAGAATGTATGATTGATTTTTTTTTTAAATTTTAGAATCTTATATTGATGATATGAGAATGCATGGAATTGATTTGAGACTTGTTTCCCTTAATTCTAATTATCAACTAGGGTTGTGGGTTCACCCATTACCCTGGTGACATATATATATATATATATATATATATATATATATATATATATGCACTTAGACCTAAACTCATGAATGCTAGGTGTCTAGAAGTGTTTGGCTAGATAACCCAATGAATATTACTACCCTTCCGATAGGGGTATTGAAGCCAGTTAACTTAAGAGAATGTTTTCTTGATGGAATAAGTTGGGCTTGACAGAGAAGGGGTGGGAAAAATATACTTTTTCCCCCAAAAATGCCAAAAGGTGAGTTTGTTTTGTTTAGTTGCGTGGGAGAACGAGGAGACTAAGTTTCTTTAAATTAAGGAGCTTGTCTGTTGAGGTGACAATGACTTTTCCTACCCTATGCTTTAAAAATATCCCATTTAAAATGGTGGAAAAGGAAAGGCAAGTTTACTTTTTGATGTGGAGCTCACAATTTCATTCCTTTAATAATTTCCCCTCTTTCCCTTTTCTATCCCTTCACCCTATTTCACATGGGTTCTACATATTTAAAGATCCCTCTCCCCAGTTTTTTTCCCATCAAATGAACATACTATAAGAGAAGAATGGTGGGGGGGGGGGGAGAAAGTGCGAGAGGGAGGGAGTGGGTTGTGTTGATGGTGCAGCGAGGGTTTGCTGGTAGGAATTCACTTTGGAGTTTTACAATTTCTTGAAATCCAGAGTTCTCATCTCTTTTGGTTCCTCTTCTATTGCTAGTTTATCTTGTCTTCTATTACAAAACTCATGTGGTATGCTAGCCTAGTAAAGTTAGCAGGTTGACCTCCCAAGTGTATTGAATCATTTCGATGAGATAATATTGAATCTATCACCAACTCTGAACTTTGGTCAAGCAACTTTGCCATTGTTCTTTGCTGGTGTTGTTGTAGAATTCGATCCCTCCTAATCGATCGCTCAAACCTGCAAAAACGTGCTCGACCGGTGTGGTCGAGTATTGTCTTCGACGAACAAGTTTGTTCAGTCTGAACAAAAAGATCTACCTCAATATGTTAGTTAATAGAATAACTTAAGAGTGCCTATCTTATGACAATGATAATACCTCTTTATATAGTTCTGATTAGTCGGTTGTTTGTGGAGTTCTCGTTCAGAGTAGTGTTAGGAATAGACCTGTCCTAAGTTAGTCGAACTGCACTCAAATAGTAACAATAGAGTTTGATACGGATTCCTCCTCTTATTTCTTATGATTCGGGTTCGGTTTGAATCAAGGTGACGTGGTCGAACCAAGTGTTTGACCAGTCCCAAACCCAACCATCGAATCCCGGTTCGACGGGTCTGACCACAACATAAGCCCCCAGTCTCTCATACTCGAATGTTTATTAAAGTGTTCGGTGTGAGAGACTTATCATCTTATGTGGTCAAGCTATGAATCTGGTCCTCATCATAAGGAGATATTCTCGAGAAGATAAATCAGTGGTGTGATGGTTAGATCAGCGAGTGACTGCAGTATGCTCTGCCATTGCGCCACGTGTAGGTTGACTATCCCATTCTCTAAAGCCCAAGGGGCAAGAGTACCAAGCCACCTTAGCAAAATCAAACTAAAATAAAAGATGGTCAGTAGACTCCATTACCTCACCACATTTGCAACAAGAGGTGTCAATTTAAAATTTCTTTTTTCCATCACATGACCCATGGCCAAACCATCGGCAAATACGCGCCACATGAATTCGCGAACTTTATGAATAACCGGACATTGCCAAATGAACTGCCAAGTACCTTTAGGTATGGATCTCCATGGGGCATGGTGGGAAGAAGATGGCTGTTGCTTACGCTGAGTGGCTGCTTCATCACATAAGCTTAAGTACAGTACTTTCACTAATATCAAACCTATAGGTGAGCCAGCCCATATCAAATTATCAGATCTAGGAAATAAAGACAATGGAATCTTCCGAATGGCCTAGATATCCTCGTCCTGGAACTAGTGTTGGAGAATCTCCATGTTCCAGACACGGTTCTCATCATCAATTTGTTGATCCACCATGTTTAAAGTGCAGTCTGGTGGTCGTGGATGGTGTAAATGAAATCCTGCATCAGAGGGAATCCAACCATCCTCCCAAATTCTAATATCAGCTCTTGATTCAACCTGCCGCACTAAATGTTTCTTAAGCTGAGTAAGCCCAATATAAATACTCTTCCAAGCCCATGAGTCATGTGATCTAACTTGGGCTTGAAGAAATTGTCCATGGCGGAAATAGATGGCTTTTAAAAAGTGGCCCAAAAAGAGATTGGATGTTTCCACAACCTTGAAGCAACTTTTGTTAGAAAAGCATGGTTTTGATATTCCAAGTTCTTATAGCCTAAGCCTTCTTGGCATTTGGGCATACACAAACGGTCCCATGAGATCCAGTGGGTTTTGTTCTTGTCTTCTACACAACCCCAATAAAAGTTGGCCGGTGACTTCTGAAAATGCTCATGAAGGGACTAGGAAGTTTAAAGTGTGCACTAGCATATTTTGGAAGAGCAAACATCATAGATTTAAGTAATGTATCCTTACCGGCATTAGATAACAGTTTCAGTTTCCACCCTTCCATTTTGTGTGTGACCCAATCATAGAGCTCTTGAAAAGTCTTTTGCTTGGATAGACCCACCACAGAAGGGAGACCTAAGTATTTTGTTGGGTCTTTAGTGTATGAGATCTTCAATACTCTAGAAAACCATCTCTTGAATTTGATGTGAGTGTTGGGGCTAAAGTAGAGATTGGACTTCTTGAGAATGATTGTCTGCCCACTTGCTTTGAAATACATATCTAAACAAGCCTTTAAATTGCACAATGCTTCCAATTTAAGCTTAGAAAACAATAAACAATCATCAACAAAAAGGAGATGAGCTAGTTGCGGGGCCCGTTGTCTTACCTTAATACCTTCAATCAATCACATTCTCTAAGCCTGGAAATCAGCGAGCTCAAACCTTGGGAGTAAAGGATGAAGAGTGCCGGTGATAATGGGTCTCCCTGCCGAATGCCTCTAGAGGGTGTAATAGGTACACTGATATGACCATTGATTAGAAGTCTATAAGATACTGAAGTAATGCAGCTCATCACCAACTTCACCCAATAACTTGAAAATCCCAGTTGGAGTCAGATAGCCTCCACATACCTCCACTCTAACCGATCATAGGCCTTCTTCATATCTAATTTCTGTGGCCAAATTTTTTTTCTTGCCTGTTTTCTTCTGCCTTATGTAATGAAATACCTAATGTGTAATAAACAAATTGTTAGAAATTAGACGGGAAGGGATAAAAGCTGATTGGTAGGGGGATATCACCTCATCTAAAATGCTATGCAATCAATTTTTGGTATGCGACAAATATAAGAAACATTAAGCTCTATGCTATCAATTTTTGGTATGAGGCAAATATAAGAAACATCAAGCTCTGTATTAAAAATCCCAGTTTCAAAGAAATGCAATACAAACCTCACTAAATCTATATGAACATGATCCCATAATTTTTGAAAGAAAAGAGGGGGTAGACCATCCGGACCTGGTGCTTTAAGCGGAGCCATCGCAAAGAGTACCATCTTCACTTCCCCTATTGTAGGAATCTTGCATAATTGATCATTCATCTCGGGAGTTACAATCGGGTTCATAGCCTGGAGAAGGTGATTAAGAGCCTCCTCATCAATGGTTTTTGAAGTAAAAGCCTTTGTGAAGTGGTTCACTAAAATGTACTCAATGTCTTCCTTTGCTATCTTCCACACACCACTTACATCCTTTAGTTTCAGAATTCTATTCATTTGTCTACGTTGTAAGGTGCAAGCATGGAAATAGAAAGTGTTTGCATCGCCTCCTTTTAACCACTCTACTTAGGATTTCTGTCGCCAAATCTTTTCCTCTCGGGCCAGTTCCTCTTCAAGTAGGCCTGTCCAAAATCAATTTCTGATTGGAAATAGGAATCCCCATCCACTCCCTGTAGTTGCTCCAAGGTAGCTTTCAATTTTTTAATCTTTGAATGGATATGCCCAAAAACTTTTGAATTCCATTTCTTAAAATCTGTTTGGCACTCTGACATTTTACCCAGCAGCTGGGAATCAATCGGCCCATTTTGAGTTTTGTGCCAAGCCTGGACAACAATATCCTTACATTGGGGGTGACGAAACCATGTGCTTTCAAACCGGAAAGGTCTCTTGCCATGCTGTTTACCACCTTTAGTATCAAGGGTTAATGGGTTGTGGTCTGAACCAAAGGATACTTTCACAAATACAGCCGCATCAGGATATAAGCTCTGCCATGAGTAATTTACTAATACTCGGTCCAGGGGCACCCGAATATAGCCACACCTTTGCATTTGTTTGTCCAAGTATATGAAGGTCCATTGAAGCCCAAATCAACTAGACCACATGTGTTGATCATATTCTTAAATTCAGTGCAATCATAAGTAAGTTTGTCCACCCCACCTTGCTTTTCCTTCCACATTAAGTGCGGGTTGAAGTCCCCAATTTGGCACCATGGCTGCTGTCTATTATCTGCCAAATTGATGATTTGATCCTAGACAAGGTGTCTATGCTCTCTTCTTGGGTCACCATAGATAAAGGAAATAAATATATCAATACCATCAGTATCCGGGTATTTAGCATAAATGACATTGGCATTAGCTGCAAGAATCTCCAATTGAATATGGCATTTCCAAAAAATGATTAAGCCTCCACTTTGACCTTTTGGATCAACATAGAAGAAGTCATGCATCTTGAGCAACTTCTGAAATTGAGCCATATGTGCAGATGGTAGCTTGGTTTCCATCAAAAAGATAACATCTGGGTGATCACAGTGGGAGTGGTGTTTCAAAGCTCGCCTTGACAAGGCACTCCCCAAGCCTTATACATTCCAACTTAGGACCTTTAAGGCTGCTTGTGAGGATGCTCCTCTTCCTCCAGGGAGCCGATCATTAAAAAATGCTGATTGGCAGTGGGTGTGGGTGTTGGGGAAGAAGATGGTGGAAGAGGGGAGTATCTAGTGGGTCTTGGTTTCTTAGTCTTTGGTTGGTGTTTTGGTGTGGTCTTTGGGCTAATAATTTTGGGGCTAGATGGTACCTGAAGAGGTGAGGAAGGAAGTCCAGTCAGTGGAGGTGGGTCATCAAGGTTAGGGACATGCGGAGTGTTGATGGGTGAAGTGAAAGGTAAGACAGGATAAATTTGGTTTGGGTCAAGGGATAGAGTGGGCTCAATTGGGGATAAATGGGCCTGGGTTTGAGGGATAGATATAGATTCAGGGGTAGAGATGGAAATACCCCTATAGGTTCAGGGGTAGAGATGGAAATACCCCTAAGTTGGGGTAAGATGAGTAAAATAGTCGCCACTATATCAGGATGTTGGAGAAGAGTTGCAATGGTGGGGGTCAATATATGGGTAAGAGGTTTCAGGGGGGTAGGGACCACTGGGTAGAGAGATGGAGCGGGATGAGGTAGGAAAATGATGGGCTGCAAATCCAAGTGAATGGGGATCATTGTAGGTTATATTGCTAAAAGGAAGATTTGGAGGATTTGGATCACGCGAGGATGTCGGTTGGGGTTCTGTGGCAATCCCCATGGTGTGGGGGACCATTGGGTGGGGGGGGGGGAGGCAACTAGGAAGTTAATAGAGGAGGTAGCAGGGGCAAAGCCATGTGTCTGTCTAGGATCAAGCAAGGTAGTATAGTGAGTAGTTGTAACAACCCCCGTATTTCTAACCCGAGATCCGTATTGCAGGTCCGAGAACCCGAAGGTCTAGTCAGGTAAGTTTGTGGAGTGTCTGGATAGAAGTCCATGATCCATACCCTGAACCCATGGATCTGGATCCCCGTTCGAAGAGCCCTGCCTTGCTTGGTAGTTAGTCTTCTGGAAGGCAAGTGATGTCTGGAGATGTTCGGAATGAAGGTAAGATCTCCCCCATCTCTTCTTTAGGGCTAGGTTGTACTTGGATATCAACCCCCTAGCAAAAGCACCCTTGTAGGGCAAAATACATGGGGGCGATTTCTAGTGGCGGTTGATCAAACCAAGCGACCGCCTGGAGTGACCGTCGGGTCTGTTTTTGGGGTTTTGCCCTATTTTGCCCCCTAACTTCTATAAAAGGTAACCCTCGTCCAATTTACGAATATTTTATTCGTGGTTACCATCTTTGGAGGTTAGACGGCTGCAGAGAAGTGCTGGCAGTGATCTGGAGATCAATCCTTCCCTGTTTCTGGTATTCTGAAGTGAGGTAATGGATTCACCCTTCACCCTTTATCTTCTTTGTCTTTCAATTTCATGTTAACCCATCCCCTCATCATGGTGGTTACCCTTTTGATCAATTGTAACTCTCTTTCCAATCTAATTGAGGTGATTCATCCGAAAAAGAAACCCTGCTTTCGTGAAAAGGATAATCCAGTCAAGGGGAGAGTTATGGGTAATCTAATGATGGTAATTGTTAGGTTTCCTTTCACCCTTTGGCTATAGGAGTGTTAGATTCGAGACTTAGGCCATGATCACTCGAAATTCGGATTGAAAACGGATGATCAAAAGCCTGAGTTTCAGATTGAAACTCTCTATTTTTGGGGCGGTCACTAGTGGCGGTCGCTCAACCTAAGCGACCGGCCCAAGCGACCGGCTGGTAAACAGTGACCAAATGACTTTTGGTTTTGATCCACTTTGATTCAATTAACTTATACATTATTATAACCCTGTGTTTAGGTATTCTCTGTTTGAAAAGAAAGTCTTGTAATAGTTTACGGATCTCTTTTTACGGACGATTTACTTATATGCAAGTAAGGACATTCAATCCTATCTTTATGAATAGACTTAAACATGCTAGTCCAGTGTCTGTTAGCATTAGTCTTTCATTATATATGCTTCTGTAGTCATGTATTACATACTGATCTTGTTATATTACTGCTGTTTGTCTTGTTTACATATATACTTTGTTGGTTATGAATGTGATATACTGATGATGCATAGTATGAGGTTCTGACAGATGAGGTATTCCTTTGGGATATCTTAGCTTGGGATATCAGAAGGCTGTGGAATGGGACACATGCCTGCTGATGTCTCTAGCACTGTCATGACTATTGGATGACATTCTTAGGTAGAGTCTAGAATTGCATGGCTAGGTACCCCACATGCTATTACCCTTTCGGTAGGGGGATTGAAACCGAATGACCCGTGATGACAGTGATGTGACATTGGTCCACTATTAGTCATATAAATGGTAGGGTTGCATATGTTAGGGTTGGGCTCATGGAAGTCCAAGGAACGGACCGGGAGTCGTGAGGAGTCATGAGAGCCTCCGCCCCTATAATATGTGGATGACCATAGGGTTAAGGAATGGAGTCCAACAACGGTAGCCAGTCTGTGAGGATTTTCATTCCTAGGTTGCGAAGGATACTGAACCGAGTGCCATAGGGGATGTATCTGGACGTCATGTAGACATGTTACCAGTATGACCTTGCATTGGATTAGAAACCCCGACATGCTCCAGTAATCATTACCAATGGTCGTGGTGGGAGAGTGTTGACTTAACCCCAGCCATGGTTTGAGAGCCAGGTGTGGACCTTCCATTCTGCCTAGGATCCCTACAGAGGTAACCAGTCCTTGCCGGATTAGAGTTACTAGACTTACCCAGAGGAGGGTTGGTTTATTATCTTAAAGCATGTCATCTGTTAGAGACTTGCATAGTTAGAATCTTAGAATCATTCATACTTTGCACTTATTCATATCATTTATCTATTTATGCTTTGTTGGATAATTGATGGGAATTGTAATTGTTCTTACTGAGTTCTCCAGAACTCACTCCTTTATTTTGTATATGTTTATTAGCCTGCACAGATGGAGGAATTGTGCCGGAAGATGGACTGGTTTCCTATGAAGGAACCATCCCGTATGAAGAGGATGTGGCACTGTCAGTGGGAAATTGAGATAGCTTTGGCAGGAGCTCCTGCGAGTGCATGGAGTGCACTTATCGCACTTATTGATGGACAGAGACAGAAAGTGGTTAGACAGTTCGCTCAACGAATAGTGAAGAACTGGAGGACCCCTTTTCTGGAGATTCATGAAAAACATTATTTAGCCTTAGAAAAGGAAACTGGGAAGAAAATAATATAACTCTTTTGATGGCTTCTGCTGAACTCGTATTCATTTTAATTCATTATTCTTTCACTTATTATTTTTATTGGAGTATTTGGGCTCCTGTAATTCTTTAATTCATTTATTGAACATTTATTGCTCTTGATTGTCTATATTTGTATTGATTATTGTTGATAGACTAAAACCGTGGATCCTGTCACTGATCACTCCCATGGGTTGTCGGGCGGGTAACCGAGACCAGCGGGTGGGGTGTGACAGTAGTGGTTGTCGGGGGGTTGGTGGCGGGTATGGTAGGGTGGTCGTGTTCTCCGGCGACGGGGGAGTAAATTTGGTGCTGTTGGTTGGCCACTTCAGTCAACCTACTTGACAGAGGCATGCCTCGGAGAGTATTGCTAAACTTGCAGCATTCAAAAACCTTGCAGAACTCATCTCGAGAGCAGCCGTGAGAATCCATGTGAACCATTTCATACTCAAATAACATGTTACATCGACTATCATCATGACCGAGGAAGCCACAGTAACAACAAAAATTCGGTAGTCTATCTTACTTAAGGTGAATACAGTATTGAGACCCATCACGCCAGTATAGAGGCACAGATTGTATGATAGGAGAATAGATATTCAAGGTCACATGGAACGGAAATAATTTACCTATTCACCATATTGCATTCCACGAATGATCATACCTTTGATGGGTTGTCCAACCATCATAGCCAGTTGCTCACCCAACTTCAGATTCATCAATTCCAGCGGCACTCCATGGAATTGAACCCATATTTCAACCGAATCAAAGGACCATAGTTTTGTTGCGTTCCACCTCTCCAGTATTAATAGGTTGCCACCGACAGACCATGGGCCTGTCTAAGGTATTCTTCAAGTCCAACAGGTGATGGAAATGGAAGATGTAATCATTCTCAGAGTAGGGAATAACGTCAACCTTGTCTTGGGGGTTCCAGCCTTTGATTAGTCCTTCTGTGACAGCTTGTTCCCTGTAGCGTTTACCTTCGAGGATGTGCCCAACTAAGGTGGATGCAGGAGTATAAATAATTTGGTCCTCCAATTCATCATCAACAAAGACTCCGTAAGGTCTATCGCCAGGATCATGCGGTGGTGGCGCTTGGTTGGAAGAGCTTGCCATGGAGCAAACTGAAGGGTTTAGGATAATCGAGAGAGTAGAGAGAATCAGTCGTGAGGAATTAGGAGGTGTGGTGAAGATAAGAGTTAAAAAAGAAGGTGTTCAGAAGAGATTGGCCGGAGAGGATCACTCTATAGAGAGGAGAAAGTTCACTCCGGTATGGAGGAGGAGAAAGTTTACTAACAGCACCAAAGTTTGATCATTGGAGAAAAAAAATTCAGAAAAAGGAAAGTCATAACACAACTGCAGCCCTCTCTCTTTCTGGCAGATGTTCCTCTCCTCATTCCCAAAAATTGTTTTCCGGAGGTCATGACATAAAACAGCCCTATTGACTGATAGCATCCTAGAAGGCACATTGTACATAATATGAGAGCCTCCTGTCGACCACCAGCACATGGTTGAAGGTCTTGATTCACTGTAAATCAATCATTAAGACATGTGACCTCCAACGGCTAGACTCTAATGGTTAGAATGATTTGGTCGACGTTGAGTTAAAAAATATGATTGTTTTATTGCGTTGGAACCCCTTTTGGCTCAACCTTTGGGCTAAAAAATGTACATTATGACTATCAAAAGGCATGAATGCCAAGGTGTTAAAAGCTCTCATTATTGTGCCTTTGCTTTAGCCACTTTACCTCCTTAATATCCAAATCCCTTTAGAAATTCATTCCCCTTCCTTGAAGAAGGAAGAAGTATTAATATGAAGGTAGAGGTTGAAGCTCGGAGGATGATTAATCATTGCATTCATCTTGTACAAAAGAAAATGACACCCCTACGGTATTTGTAGGTTCATTTTATTTTATTTATTATTAGGTGCTCTTGCCTTGACCAAGAGGTTTGTAAGAGGTGTTGTGTCCCAACCACTATACTGAAAAGAGCATACAAGTGAAATCCTTTTAAAGGTCTAGAAGGTAGTGGATGTAGATTTGTTGGAATTGAATCACTATAGATCTTTTGTCTTGTATGTATTGCATCTTTATTTTCTTTAACTTCTAAATTGTTAATTAATTATAAAGACAAGGCAATGTCACTAGTTTCAACCTATTCAGCCACTTGCCCTCTAGGATGACATTCACTACTAACCGAGTAGCAGCCATGGTCGCCGACACACGGCAAAACTTCGACGTGTCGCTAGGGGGCGACACGAAACCCCCCCAACGATACGACTTTAACTGTAAGTCGGCGACATATCGCTAGAATCGACGACATAAGGGGGGGGGGGTTTAGTCGAATTTCGATCAAATTTCCTACTGAATTTTTTATTTTCTCTCTCCTGTCCAACTTCTCCAGAGCTTCTCTCTCTTATTTCTTGCACTTTTCACCATATTTTGGTCTGATCTTCGACATCTACGAGTACATCTTGCTTCGTTATTGCCGGATATCACGTTGTTTCTGTCGATCAGGAGGGGTCTCGCACTGATTTAAGAGTTTTTTCATCAAACAGGTAACCATTCTCCTCCAATTTTTGACAAAATGCATGCTATAATGATGTTGGATGATTATGAAATTAATGTTTGTTGAATACCATGAGCCGATCTACGATCTCATAGAGTTGGAATTTTTTTATTTTATTTTTTGTGAGTAAAAAATTATATTTTGAACACAAAAAATGATTACTTTTTAAGTGATATAAATGTTGTATGATGATAGAAAAAACATATGTGGAACTCCGTGAGCCGATCTACGGACTCACGGAGTCAAAATAGTTTTTGACCCAATAAATAATTATTTTATTTTTCAAAAAATATTAACATTTTTAATTAAAATATCAATAATTATGGAAAAATGGAAGAAAAAATAGGGGAAAATGGGGAAATGTTTTGAAAATTATGGAATAATTATTTAAGTATATCTCAATTGTTGGTTGTGTTGCCCATGTGGCTTCATCGCCGGTTTTGATATGGGCAACCTTTTTTTTTTTTGCCGAGAAAATTGTAAAAATTCATTTTGTATTTAAAAATAAGATGAAGAATTGCTAGTTAATACTTAGTATTTAATACTTATACAGTTATGCTTAGGTACATCAATAATTATTTAAGTATATCTCAATTGTTGGTTGTGTTGCCCATGTGGCTTCATCGCCGGTTTTGATATGGGCAACATTTTTTTTTTTTGTCGAGAAAATTGTAAAAATTCATTTTGTATTTAAAAATAAGATGAAGAATTGCTAGTTAATACTTAGTATTTAATACTTATACAGTTATGCTTAGGTACATCAGTACATGATTACATATTTACATCATACATGCAATATTCATACATGATTGTTTATTTGTGTATATAATATTATTTTGGTGTTGTTAAGTAACTTATGCGGTTATGCCATCATTTTGAATGCAACAGTCATCATGTTAGCTAGTGGGAGTCAGAGGGAGCTGGGTCTTTCCAGGGTGGACGAGGACAGTCACAGGGATGAGGACAGACACAAGGACAGCCACAGCCATAGGACAGCCTGAGAGACTAGCAGTAGGAAGTAGGACTGACCCAGTATGGCAATACTGTGTGGCTATTAGTGGAGACAAAAATAAAACACAGTGTAATTTTTCTGGGAAGAGAATCCACTCAGGTGGCATCAGCGAGTTCAAGGGTCACATCACTGGGAGTTCAAAGGATGTGATGACATGCATAGAGGCCCATCTAAATGTAGTGAAGGCACTGAGGGATTTGCAAAATGTGAAGGGGAAGAAGAAAGATGATCGGAGGAGAGTCAACAAAGCTCTAGATGATGCAGTGCGGGGACCGTCATCATACGTAGATGATTCAGATGATGATAAGGATGTTGATCTCGTTGATGTGGTGAGAGATCAGGAGGAGAGGGACATGCAGCGGGCCATGGCAGAGAGAGAGCTTCAGGAGCTGGTCCCTCTAGGCTTACAGGGGCTAGACCTTTTGATTCTGGGGGGAGGGGTGGTGTATTTGGCATGTTTGGCAGATCAAAAAGTCTGCTCATACATCAGGTTCAGCGCCGCTGCCACCATCTGATTATCCACTCCGTGGGGACCCAATCATGGAGCAGGATCCTGATATATTCAGGAGGAAGGGGGCCAAGTAGCCCAAGATTTCTGGTGCATGGAAAGGTATGGCCAAAAAGGTAGAAAAAGCAATATCAAAGTGGATATATTTCAGTCACATCCCAGCAAACACAGCACAGGGTCCATACTATAAGCACATGATTGATATTATTGCAAATGCAGGCCTTGGATTTGAGGGTCCAAACCCTACAGAGTTGATGACCACCGTCCCTCAGGAGGAGAAGGAAGAGCTGCAGTAGTATATTGACAGTATGAATCCCTTCTGGGATACTTATGGATGGACCGGCCAGACAAGAAAGTTCATCATCAACTTTATGCTATACTATGATAGGAAAACCATTTTCTTGAAATCAGTGGATGCTATTGATCATATAAAAGACCATAGATATATTATGGGTCTCTTGCAGGATGTGATAAATGAGGTTGGTAGGAAAAATGTGGTGCAAATTGTCACTGACAATGGCTCCAACTTCAAGAAGGCCGGTGAAGTGTTGATGGGTTTACCTGATTATCATCTTTTTTGGATGCCTTGTGCAGCTCATTCTATTGACCTAATGTTGAAGGATATTGGAAAAATCAACATTGTCCACAACACAGTTGAAAGGGCAAGATAGGTAACCAACTTCATCTACAATCATAACAATGCTTTGGCCATGATGAGGAGATCATGTGGGGGTAAGTTGGTGCGACCTGGTTCGACAAGATTAGCGACAAATTTCGTCGCTTGGAGCAGCATGCAAGAGAAGAAGTCAGGCCTCAAATCCATGTTTGCATCCCAGGAGTTGTTTGATTGGGTTGGATCCAAGTAAGATAACTATCTACTATTTCATAATAAATTATTATACTATGAGTCTATGATTATCTTGTATCTAGTTATCTACTGTGTATTGACTTAATGATTTTGTGATAATTCATCACGATCAACGGGCTCGAGGCACAAAACACTGTATCATCTGATGAGTTTTGGAGAAGTATTACTGTGGTGTTGCAGACCTTAGAGCCTATTGTAAAGGTCTTGCGTATGGTGGACTCTTCCTTGAGGGGACCCACTATGCCCCACTTGTATGCATCCCTTGAGCGTATGAAGGTTGCTATACAGGCAGCAAACCTTAGAGGGCACCGGTCTTTCTTGGATATTGTGGATGCATGATGGACAGCTCATCTGATGCATCCCTTGCATAGGGCCGGTAAGTAAATATTGTGGGTTGTTGACTTGTAGTTGTAGCCTTGTAGGCATTGGTAATTCATTCAATCTTATCTCTAAGCCTCTAAGTACTAATTGTAAGATTTTCTAATTATGCAGCCTATTTTCTAAACCCTAAATATCAATATAGTGAACGTTTAGGGTTGGACACAAACCTATTGGATGCCCTGTTTGTAAAATCTGGCCTTATCCTAACCTTGACCCGGCCCGGATTTTGTACTGTTGTAGGTCCGAAGACCCAAAGTGGAGGTAAAAGAGACTTGTGGGCCCTCTTAGTTGAAGATTCGGTGTTTGATCCAGAGCCTATGGACATTGACAGTGATGCCCCTTACTTGAGCACATTGTCAGTGTTTAGTGAAAATCTGCGCATCGAAGAAGATTGAATTAGTTGAAGCACCTATTGAACCCCCGTGCCCAATCCGAAGGTATTTCTTGAAACTAGACTTGTTGATTGACTTGTCGGGGAAAACCCAACTCAATTCTAATCAGTCTGGCCTTCCAAATCCCTGCTCCAAGTTTGCTGTCAGCCTTGGTCGACTGATTGGTCGAGTGACTAGTCGACCAGCAATTATGAAATTCGAAAATTACCAAAAATACTTACCATTTTGACCCTACCTTTTTGGAACTCGTGAATGAAGGTCCACCCTGCTCTTTGGCACTCCAGAGAACGAGATTGACATTCCCTAGGCCATCTCTTGGTGTTTGTGAAGATCATTGACTCCAATCATTGGTTTTCCATCTCAATCATCACTTCAAGGTATGATTTCTCTTATTCTTCTTCTGATGTCACATCCCCCCAGCCGGTACCCTATCTGGATTACCCGGGGAAGTGATCCACAGCCCAAAAGATCAAGTTTACGAATGATCATATCCATTTAGCACAATAACATAATCAAAAGCAAGAACAAATCATTGTATTCTAATAAGTTAACAATAAAATTCAAGAAAAGATCTCAGAAGGATCACTAAGAATATCAGAGTGCGAAAACATGATACCAAATCAAAAGACAACTGTAGAGTATAGCAAAAATATACTCCACAAACATAAGCGGAAGGTAGATCGAAATCTAAGTAAAGCTCTAAGCTAATACAAGTAAAGTAAAAGATAAGTCTAAAAGAAACAAGAGAAATCTAATCCACATCTTCAGTCGGCTCTTCTTCATCTTCAGTCTTCATCTTCTTCACCTTGCCCTTCCTTATATGGACCGTCATCATATTTCAAACCTGCAGAGAAGTCTAACAAAAGATATGGTACAAAAGGAGTGAGTTTCGAAAGAAACCCAGTAAGGCAGTTAAATCCATAATAACATAAATAGTAGGATTTCAAAGCAAAACATGAATGCAATATGGTATGAGACAAACAATGAATGTATGAATCTAACTCTAGGTATGCTGGTCTCTATTGGCAGACATGCTTTAAGTCATGGCACCGTACTTCTTTAGGAAGGTCTCATCACACAACGCCTTTTGGTGGTGGGTCCGGCATCCCTTAGGACATTCCATGGCTGGGGGTATAGGTCACCGCTCTCTCACATCACCATTTGGTCTAAGTACTGGCGCATGTCAGGGTCAAAGCCTAGCCAAATGCAAGTCTTCTACTTAATTATATCAAGTCAGATCCAGATACGTCCATTCCTCACCCCTGGCGATCCTTTCCGGTATCCTTCACACTAGAGTCCTCATAGTCCCTGACTACGGATTCATCAACCCTATAGGTCATCCACATATGGTAAACAGGAAGCTCTCACGTCCTCTCACGGGTTGGTTACCGGTCTTGAGCGCTCGTGAGCCCAAGTCTAACCATATGCAACCCTACCGATAAATGGTCCCCACAATGTGATTTCTGTCCTCTCACGGATTGGTTACGTGTCTTGAGCGCCCATGAATTCCCATTGCTACCACGGGTCGTTCGGTCTCAATACCCCTCCGATTAGGGTTTGACATAACGGGACATCCTAGCCAAACACTACTAGACAATCCTAAATATGTCATCCAACAGTTTAGGAAGGTGTCCAAAGGGCATCTCCGGAAACATCCCATAATATTCCCGTAGTAGTCCAAGGACAGAAGTGTCAAAAGGACACCTGACCTTCCCGAACCATACTTAATCAATCACAATCACAAATCAATCATATCATATACATTTACAGTATATAGAAAATATACCATGATAAGATCCGTCTCATATACAGTTAACAAATAAAGACATTCATAAACTAAAGAAAGCAAGTAAATAATACTACTGTAATTGAAGTAAGTACAACAGTAATATGTTCATAAAAGAATCTAATTATGGTAACAAATCCGAAAGATTCTAATATAGAAACTAAAATCACTCAATCTATGCTATTATAGAAGTAACCATCCTTACCTTATATAACTTGAAGAATCTCCAAGGATCAAGGAGAATCTTCCCAAACTTGGCAAGAAGGTCCTAAACAAGTATATATATCATATTAGGAAAGAAACCTAGAAGGTAAGAGATCAAATCATCCAAAACAAACCAAATATGAGGTTACTGTCCTCATTGGTCGATTGACATGGTCTACTACCTCAGTCGACCAATGAGTCGACCAACAGAGACAGGGGCTTTCAAAATCAGAGATTTTAGAATATAGAACCGAAGTTGCTGGTTCAAAAGGGTCCCAAACAAGGGGAAAACTACTATGACAATATCCTAGTATATAGAGGACTTCAAAACACCAATCAAATCAAGTCTTCAAGTTACAAATTAGGAAACAAAAGTTACCATAATTAGATCAATCATGGTTCTTGAAGAATTCATAGTAAAAATCATGGAGAAGAACCATAGGATGATGGATCATTGATTGTGATCAAGAAATCATGAAAAGCATGCATAGATCTTCAAGAAAAATAGATCTAAGACTGAAGAACATGAATCTAAATAAGGAAACAAAACTTACCATAATTGTATCAGCCATGGTTTTCGAAGAAAGCATGGTATGATCAAGAAGAAAGAACTAGAGATTGATAGGTTACAACTCTTGTAAAGAAAACACAGCGATTGACTACTAATATGATCAATAAAACAGATCTAAGAAGATCAAAATTTGAATCTAAAGATGAACGAAGACAAGATCATGATTTAGATCATGATTCGTTCAAAAGCTTGCAATGATCATGATTAAGATCATCGCATTAGCCATTAATCCTTAGGAAGATCATGAGGGATGAGTAGAGAGATGTTTGCAACAGAGAATGCAACATCTTCTCTACTGTCTCAGCCCAAAAAGGAAAGAAAATTAGAGATGGAGAAGAAGAAGAGAGTGTAGACATACCTTTTGATGCAAGAGGAAGAAGATTACTTGAGTTCTTGCGAGGGATCAACCAAGGATGCAAGGAAATTGATTAGAATGGAGTTCTAACTCGTTCTAGAGGCTTAGGAGGCAGAGGAGACAAAGTAATCCCGAGGTTTGACTTAAATAGAGCAAGAAAGACCTAAATCTGCAAAATAGATCTCATTGGTCGATTGGATTGGTCTATTGGCTCCAATCAACCAATCAGTCAACCAATGGAGACAGCAAGGTACAAATTGCACTGTTTTGGTCATAACTTCTTCGTTTGAAGTCCAATTGATCCAAAATTCGAAAGGGAACTTCACACAAACATATTAATATTATCTAGCATGAATTAGACATCATCCATGGTCAGAAATCAGTACTTTATGATTTGGGAACATGAGTTTCTAAATTGGAAACAACATGGTTCTCATAGCAAACTCACCATGGATTCAAGGGAAGAATTAGAGAGAATAAGGCTTCGCTCAAATGGAATATCAAGAACATATCAGAGGCAAGAATAATTAAATAGAAAATTAAAAGAATACTAATCCTAGAATGAGAGGAATCAAAAATAGAAACTTACTAGAATGCTTATATCAATGGTCAACATAGAAGGCTAAAATGGCTAGAAAGAAAGGGGAATTGATTCGAATAGATGAAATACATTAGAACAGTAGTAAAGGCTAAGATCAAACATGGTAAACATTAATTAGAAAAGAAGCTACAGTAGAATGGTCATGCTGTCCAAAATTCAATCAAAATCAGTGAAGAATTGAGGAGATTCACCATGTGGTTTAAAGGAATGCATAGAGTGATTGGGGGTTCACTCTGAGACATAAGGAGATTAGAGAATAGGTAGTTACAGTAGTGTAACACCTTCTCCACAATCAAAACATCAAGATAGAATAGTAAGAAGAGGAAAAGAGAGAAGAAGGAGATAGAACACTGAAATCAAGGTCCAACTTCAAAGTGTAACATTAAACTAACCTTTCTTCACACAAAACAGATAGGGTGTCCTGGCTAGGTTTGGGCTGGATTTCACATCTAATCTACTCAATCTATTATTAATTCATAATCTTTGGACCATGGCTGAAGTGCTGCAACCTTGCAAAAACTTGGCCATGAGCTTCCCCTTTCATTTCCATCAATCTCAAATCATTCTTGCTATGATTATGTTCACTTACATTACAACCCCATGATTCCTTTCATTTCAACCTATTCTTTAATTCAAATTGAAGCGTAGATGTATGGTAGGTTTGAATTACTATTGAATCATGATTCTAATTTAGTTCTTAACCATCCCCTTAATTGATTCCTCATCAATTCTTGCTATTGCAATCAATCCCAATTCAATCCTTGATGCTTAACATATAGAACATAGGGTTTCAATTTGGGTATTCACAATTGGACCGTTGGATCGTGATAATTTTTGGTGTGTAGTGTCCCCATATTGCCATAATCATGCCCTCCGAGTTTCATGTCGAGTGGAGCACCGGAAGATTAGTTTTGGGCCAAATCCCCAATTCGCCCGTTCACTGTTTGCTTTGGTTGACTGCTTGGTCGACCAAGATATGACAGCAACTCTGTCTTTGGCCGAATTGCTTTGTTTGACCTCCAATTCAACTGCTTTCTTCTCTAATGTTGATTATATGTTGTCTATGGTAAAAACACTGACTTTTGAGCTATTCTTGGTTTTATTTCCGACTCGATTAAGGTAAGGACGGTCATTGATTATGCAAGTCTACTTCTACTTTGGAAACTTAGTAGATATACTCCATATGTGTACTCCTTAGCCATGTATGATTGTTGTATGCATTTTATATCAGTAATAATATGTTACATTTCATTCGGAATATCATGCTTAATTATTCTTTATGATTACGTATATGATTAATCATGTTATATGATGAATTATTGATCATGTATGATATGATGAGATTGAGCTTGTGAATGACTAAGTATGACTTGGGATTGGGAAGTGTTCTATTGACACTTCTATCCTTGGACATCGGAGGGAATAGTATGGGATATTCTCCGAAGGTGTCCATCGACACTTTCCCGGGTAATTGGATGACATACATAGGATTATCTAGATGTACGGCTAGGACTATCCTTGTTGTATCAGACCCGAATCGGAAGGGTATTGAGACCGAACGACCCATGGTAGGGTATGGTTTGATGGGTGCTCAAGACCTGTACCCACTTCGTGAGAGGACATAAACCATACTGCGGATACCCGGAAGGGGCCATTTATTGGTAGGGTTGCAAATAGCTAGACTTGGGCTCACGGGCGCTCAAGACCGGTAACCAACCTGTGAGAGGACGTGAGAGCTTCCCATTTACTATTTGTGGATGACCAATAGGGTTGATGAGTTCCTAATCCGGGATTACGCTGACTCTAGTGTGAGGGATACCAGAAAGGATCGCCCTGGGCGAGGAATGGATGTATCTGGATCTGAGTTGATACGACTGAGTAGATGACTTGCATTGGGCTAGGTTTCGCCGTGACATGCGCCAATACTTATACCAATGGTGATGTGAGAGAGTGGTGACTTAATCCCCAACCATGGTTTCCGATTAGGACTTTACCCAATTACCCCGGCAAACCCAAGATATCATGTATGATTGAAGGGGAGTGACAGACAACCTAAAGATGTATGGTTCTATGGCTTAAAGCATGTCTACCTTAGAGACTAGCATACTCATAGTTAGAATCATATTGCATTATTGTCTCATATCATCTTGCATCATATCGTGACTTGTATCGTATGATTTGTGTATTGTGGAACGACTCGCGTTGCTGAGTTCTTTGAACTCATTTCTTTTTTGCAATTGTTTTTGTTAGACATATCTACAGGTACCGAAGACATTGATGGCTCCTACTATGAGGCGGCGCAAGATCCCTCATACTACTGTGAAGGTCCTTGCTATTACGAAGATTATGGTGAAGGTGCCGAGGGTGATTATCCTCCGTAGTAGAGTTAGTCCAACCTTGATTTGGGAGAGGCTGTGGTTGGTCTCCTTTGTGTACACTTACGAGGACACTTTATACAAGACGGCGGAGACCCTAGCCTAGGCCCTTTATGTCATTTTGGAACCTGGATATGTTGTAATAACTTCTTTGGATTTACTCTTGATATTGGGATTGTAACTTAACTAATCAACCATTTCCGCTGCCTTTGAGAAGGAGGGACTTCTGATCACTCTCTTTCACCTTTGAGAATGTTCTTGATATGTACTTGATACTTGATAATTTCCGCACTCTGATTGATTTTCTTTTCTTATCCATTTGATCTGGTTATTACTTGTTTAAAACATTTGATTATTTTGTTCGTGATTATGTTATCGTGTATGTGGGAGGCATGGCTGCTCGATCCTTGATCCTCGGGCTGTGGATCACATTCCCGGGTATGCCAGATAGGATACCGGCTGGGTGGATGTGACACTGTTAGAGGTGATTTCGAGGTTGGAGCCAGCCGATGCTCCAATCATTTTGCCACAACGAGGTGAGACATCGGTAATTTGAAACGATTAGAATTTGTATTTATTGTTTAAAGAATTTAGCTAACCAATCAATACTAATGAATGTATTATTGCAGATCAAGTTGTTTAGGGATGCATTTGGGTTTTTTAGTGGAGATGTTGTTGTAAGGGACAGAGAAACCAGTGATCTAGGTTAGATACTTAGATAGTTAGATCCTTAGATGCATAAGTGCATTATTATTATTATAATTTATAGATAAGTTGACTTGATGTTAAGTATTAAAGTTATGAGTTTCTAACTTATTGTTTTTGTGATAATGCAGCTGAATGGTGGTATCTCTATGGCAACAGTGCATCAAACCTTCAGAGATTTGCGATCAGGATCCTGTCTTAGACTTGCTCTGCCTCTGGATGGGAGAGGAATTGGATACATTCAGCATGATCCACTCCAAGAGGAGGAACTGGTTAGGAAGCCAGCGCCTAAATGATCTGGTATTTTGTTACTATAATATGAGGTTGAAGCTACAACATGTCAGGGAGTAGGCTGAGAATGATAGGCAGTAGATTGATCTCGATGATATATTTGAGGTGGACACAGATGACCAAGATCCCCTCACTTAATGGATGTTGGACAGGGGTGAGCCGATGTTGGACCAACCTGGAGGGAGGCTTGACCTAGAGCTAGCTCGAGCTGCAGTGGTTGATGTGGATGAGTTTATGGCCTCTCGAGAGGGTCAGGCACATGTAGTGGCAGCTGCCATTGTTGATGAGGATTGGATGATGGCACTAGGCATGGAGGAGCGGCAGGATGACGATCCAGATGACACACTCCCTCCTAATCAGAATGCGAGGGATGATGATGATGATCATGGCGGTGGTGGTGGTGGTGGAGGCCTTAAAGAGCGTCTGGATGTTCCACTACCAAAGACACAGCAACCCCCACTCAGATACATTGGGGAGAGTCATTTCCCACATGCCACCCATGATTATGATCATGGTGGTGATCATCATCATGGTCATGAATATCCTGATATGAGGCCGAGCCACCCCCGGAAGGGGAAGGGCCATGGGAGTATCAGTATCATATGAGATGGGAACAATGCGTGAGTTTATTAGGGGATCATTGGAGACAGGCACAGCACAGTCAAATGGAGTTCGATCCACCTAGGCACAATACTTGGAATTGAGAGTTGGAGATTTTATATGATTGAATGACTATGTACTTGTACAATGAATTGTAGACTTTAGATGACTTGGTTTATATGAGTTTTCAGATTTCTAGTTTCGGGGCTTTCGCCCGCATACAGTTGGACATGGGTTGATTAAGAACATTAGTGTAGGTGACATTTTAGGTCAAACTGTCAATGTGTTTATTGACCTCAAATTAGGCTTCACACAAAATTTCAAGTCACAATGACCTCAAATACCCTTCGAAATAGGGGTTGATTTTTCGTCGAACCCCCTCAAAAAGTCGGGCGACATGTCTCGTGTCGCCCGTGTCACCAGGGACCGACATGGCGACACCAGGCCACATGTCGGACCTTGGTAGTAGCCAAGTTCTTCCCAAATTAAGATTTTTTGGAAGATAGAAGTTTGAGTGTGACAAGAATAGTAAGCTTCGAGGATAGCTAATGTAGATTAACCATGTTGTATGGCCATGAGATTGCATTCTCTAATTATACAAATACCTATGCTACGGCTGCTTCCTTTTAAAGGTCATTAAATGTAAGTGCTTCCTCTTAAAGGTCATTAAATGAAAATAAATAAGAATGGCTTCCAATAATCATCTTTCCAAGTGCAGAATATACATAATTCTTACTATCACTAGGTTGCTCAATTGGTATGACCAACACCTTTCAGTGAAGAGGTCGTGGGGCTTGAATCTACCTGATAGTGTATTATGTCATAATCCCATCCCAAGTATATAGAACTTGCCTATTTCAAAAAATAAATATATACAAATTCTTTTCAAGCCCTGGTCAATATTTCTTCCACTGGAAAACTTTAGTTTTTGAAGTTCAGTGAAAGGAAAGGAATTTCCTTCCCAAGCTTCACTTAACAAGTGGAACCTTCTTCCTAGTTCATCACTCACGGTAAAGAATCATTCTAAGATTTTGGAAACTTTTTACTATTTTAAATAAATTATGCCATCATGACCTACAATTCCATCATAGAACACAAAATTGATTCAACTCTTCATATAAATAATAGAAGTTGTGCTTTTCAAGATAGCAAAGTTCCAAAATAGTGTTATGCGCGTCTCAAGCCTTGAAGGAGTATACTAGTGGAAACATGAAAATGGGGAATAATTAGTCTGACATAAGCAGGACCCGAAATTGAGCAAAATCTTTTATGCCAAAGGATTAATGCATGTATAAATTGGGATTTTACTTCAAAATTTCATCCATGAATTGAAGGTAAGCTAGGCAGATTGGGTTTTAGATTGAAAAGTGTGTCCATAATGTCTATGAGTGAAAGTCAAACCTTTGATGTACCTTTGAGTGGCCTTGCTAACAACACCTTGTACTAACCTACAATTGGGGTTATTGTTGGAAAATGCCATGTCAGCATTTTGCCACATCGGCTTCCATTGGTTTTGATGATAACAAACATGAAACTTGAATTCACCATGTTTTGATGATAACAAACATGAATTAGAATTCACCATGGAAAAACATGTAAATAACATGCATATGAATGAGTGTTTATTTGCTGTTAATTATCATTCATATCTTCCAATCATTCATGTGTTTCATCATCAAAAAGGGGGAGATTGTTGGGAAATGCCATGTTAGCATTTGCCACATCAGCCTCTATTGGTTTTGATGATAATAAGCATGAATTACTAATGCTATATTGAGTTATGATGTTTAAGTTCAAGATGAGAACAAGTGGACCAACTCCAAGTCAAAGCCATATGCTCAAGTCAAAGCCAAGATCATGCCAAGATAGACATGAAGATGGACATGAAGTCTAAGTCAAGATGACCATGCCAAGATGGATATGAAGATCGTTGCACAAAATCAAGTCGAAGATCAAGTCGAAGATCAAGACTTAGGCTGAATTAGGGCTTAGAACACTCTCACATACACATTCATGTAAATGCATCAGTTATATGTAAGTCATATTACTAGAGTGACCTAGGACATGTAAGTGAGGTGTACAATACTTAGGGTTGACCAAAAAGTTCAAGAACCCAAACCATGTCCCAGCCCCAACTTAATTCAGCAAAACAGGGCTCAGACGATTGACCGTCTGGGCAGACGGTCGACGTCTGGTTTGCTGTGACTGATTCCAAGTCACAGAAGCTCAGACGAAATTTCCGTCTGAGACGGATGACCGTCTGGCAGACAGCTGATCGTCTGAGACGGATGACCATTTGGGTTTAACTAAGCCATAACGGCTAGTTTGCAACGGCTCTTTTCTGAGACGGATGACCGTCTGCCCAAACGGAATTCTGTTTGGTGTAAAAACAGCCTATAATGGCTAGTTTAACTGCTCTTTTTAGACGGATGACCGTTTGACCAGGCGGACGTCTGTCTGGGCTGAAAAGTGGACTTAAAATATGTCCGTTTTCTATCCGTTGGGGATTGGGTTTTGGCACTTAAAGGTGCTCTATATAAACCCAATTCACCTCATTTGAGAGTAAGAACACTCACACTTGATCACCCACTCCCCAAGTGATCCTAAGCTCTCAAATTGCAAGAAAGCCTTGTGCTTTGCCTCTTATCCTCTCCCAATCTTGAAGAAATATACCAAGGTGTTTCTAAGCTTGTGGAAGCCAAGCTTGAGGTGATTAAAGGCGTCGGTGGTGCATACATTTCCATTTGAGCATACAACTCACATTGCATCACATTCACACAAGAGGTAAAGTGTCACACCTCTTGTAAGGTAACATCCTTCCTTTGTAACTGTTTCAATTCTAGTCTAGGTTGGTAGATTAGAATTGGTCATTGGGTGCTCTTGCCCGTGAACAAAGATTGCTTGGGTGCTCTTGCCCATAAACAAAGATTGTTAAGGGGTGCTCTTACCCTGCTTGCTAAACAAAGATTGTAAAGGGTTCTCTTACCCCGTAATAAAGATTATTGTAAGGGTTTGATCTCTACTGATTGTATTGAAAGAGAATCAATAGTGGAATACTCTCTTGAGGCCAAAAGAGGAGTGGACGTAGACTTGCAAAGTCGAACCACTATAAAATACTTGTCTTGTGGTTGATTGTATTGTTTAATTTCATTTGAATTTTCAATTTACCTTGTATTTCCGCACAAACCGGAAAATTGGGACAATCCACTAGTTGCAACTTAATCACCCCCTTCTAGATTGCACCAACAATTGGTATCAGAGCGGGAGCTCAAATTAAGATTGAAATCAATCTTTAAAAGAGTCAAAGATCATGGCCTTTCCTTTTTATGAAGTTCCTTCAAGAACCGAAGGTCTTAACACCGCTAGACCTCCATACTTTGATGGAGAAGACTTTGCCTATTGGAAAAATAGGTTTGAGGACTTTGTGTGTGCACATGATATCGATGTGTGGGACGTCATAACATGTGGACCAAATGAGGTTCTCAAAACAGATGAACATGGCCATAAGGTAACCAAACTTAGAACTGAGTGGATTCGATCGACAAGGTCAAAATTCAATTAAACCACAAAGCAAAAATGTTTTTGCAATGTGCGTTAAGTGAAAAAGTCTACAATAGATGTGGCTTTTGCAAAAGTGCCAAAGAAACTTTTGATAAGTTGGTAGTCACATATGAAGGGACTGGTCATATCAAAAGGATGAACCTAGACATCTTAATGCTTCAATATGAAGAGTTTAAAATGTTAGATTAGAGGATATTACTTCTTTATTTAGTAGATTTGCTAACACTATGAACAAGTTGTATAGCCTTGGAAAAGAATTGGCAAATGAGAACGTAACTAGAAGAATTCTGAGAGCTCTTCCACCCTCATGGAGACCCAAAAGGACAGCAATTCAAGAAGCGGGGAATCTGTCTAAAATTACCATTGATGAGCTAATGGGATCTTTGCTAGCTCATGAAGCGAAGCTTGAAGAAGACAAGCAAGCAAGCGTGCAGCAGGATCGAAGGAAGAGGTCCACAGCTCTAAAGAGTGCCACCAAGGAAGAAGAAGAAAGTGAGAGTGAAGAAGAAGACTTGGACTGCGAGCTCTACCAAATCGCCAAAGAGTTCAAGAGACTTCTCAAAAAGAAAAGAGGGAAGCATCTTCACAAAGGAGAATCCTCTAAGGAGCACAAAGGTAAAAATTTTTCTAAGGAAAGAAGTTGTGCTTCTAATGTCACTTGTTATAAATGTAAGAAACCGGGTCACATCAAGTCCGAGTGCCCGAATATGGCTAAAATGTCTTACAACACAAGTGAGGAGGAAGAGGAGGAGGAGTCCAAGGAAGAAAGAATCAACTTGGCTCTAATGGCAAAGTCCATGGAAGAACAAGAAGACCTTGAGGTAAATTCTTCCCATAATCCAAATTCCATTAGCAATAATGATAAAGGATTAATAGATGACATTGATAGGGACAACTCATTTGGAGTATTGTTCAAAGTTATTAAGGACCCTGAAAAAGGGTATTAAGAAAGAGTATGTCATTCTCTTTCCTTTTATGCATTCATGTAGGGGGAGAGTGCATATGTGAGGGAGAGAAGTTGTTAACTTATGCATTAATTCAGGGGGAGCATAAGTTAAGAAGGGAGAATTATTTGAGGGGGAGCACTTCATGCTTTTCCCGCTTTTGTCAATGACAAAGGGAGATTTAATTGAGGGAGAGCATTTTATGCATTGTTTTTGTTGATAACAAAGGGGGAGAGTTATTTGCGGAGAAGCATCTCCTATATTTTGTTAATAACATAAGGGGGAGAAAATTCTATAAATTATATAATTTTGAATTAGATAATTCATTAGCTCCTATATTGTTTGTTGATGACAAAAGGGGGAGAAAACCGCATGAATGAATTAGATAATAATTCATAGGGAAAACATGTCATAACATGCATATGAATGAGCATCGACTGCTATTAATGATCATTCATATTTTCCCTCATTCATGTGTTTATCATCATCAAAAAGGGGGAAATTGTTGGAAAATGCCATGTCAGCATTTTGCCACATCGGCTTCCATTGGTTTTGATGATAACAAACATGAAACTTGAATTCACCATGTTTTGATGATAACAAACATAAATTAGAATTCACCATGGAAAAACATGTAAATAAGATGCATATGAATAAGTGTTTATTTGCTGTTAATTATCATTCATATCTTCCAATCATTCATGTGTTTATCATCATCAAAAAGGGGGAGATTGTTGGGAAATGTCATGTCAGCATTTGCCACATCAGCCTCTATTGGTTTTGATGATAATAAGCATGAATTACTAATGGCTATATTGAGTTATGATGTTTTAGTTCAAGATGAGAACAAGTGGACCAACTCCAAGTCAAAGCCATATGCTCAAGTCAAAGCCAAGATCATGCCAAGATAGACATGAAGATGGATATGAAGTCTAAGTCAAGATGACCATGCTAAGATGGACATGAAGATCGTTGCACAAAATCAAGTCGAAGATCAAGACTTAGGCTGAATTAGGGCTTAGGACACTCTCGCATACACATTCATGTAAATGCATCAATTATATGTAAGTCATATTATTAGAGTGACCTAGGACATGTTAGTGAGGTGTACAATACTTAGGGTTGACCAAAAAGTCCAAGAACCCAAACCATGTCCCAGCCCCAACTTAATTCAGCAAAAAAGGGCTCAGACGGTCGACCGTTTGGGCAGGGCTGACGGTCAACCGTCTGGTTTGCTATGACTGATTCCAAGTCACAGAAGCTCAGACGGAATTCCGTCTGAGACGGATGACCTTCTGGCAGACGGCTGACTGTCTGGCAGACGGCTGACCGTCTGGCAGACGGAATTCTGTTTGGGTTTAACTAAGCCATAACGGCTAGTTTGCAACGGCTCTTTTCTGAGACGGATGACCGTCTACCCAGATGGAATTCCATCTAGTGTAAAAACAGCCTATAACTGCTAGTTTAACGGCTCTTTTCAGACGGATGACCGTCTGACCAGACGGACGTCCGTCTGGGCTGAAAAGTGGACTTAAAATGTGTCCATTTTCTATCCGTTGGGGATTGGGTTTTGGCACTCAAAGGTGCTCTATATAAACCCAATTCACCTATTTGAGAGTAAGAACACTCACACTTGATCACCCACTCCCCAAGTGATCCTAAGCTCTCAAATTGCAAGAAAGCCTTGTGCTTTGCCTCTTATCCACTCCCAACCTTGAAGAAATATATCAAGGTGTTTCTAAGCTTGTGGAAGCCAAGCTTGAGGTGATTAAAGGCGTCGGTGGTAAATACATTTCCATTTGAGCATACAACTCACATTGCATCACATTCACACAAGAGGTAAAGTGTCACACCTCTTGTAAGGTAACATCCTTCATTTGTAACTGTTTCAATTCTAGTCTAGGTTGGTAGATTAGAATTGGTCATTGGGTGCTCTTGCCCGTGAACAAAGATTGCTTGGGTGCTTTTGCTCGTAAACAAAGATTGTTAAGGGGTGCTCTTGCCCTGCTTGCTAAACAAAGATTGTAAAGGGTTCTCTTGCCCCATAACAAAGATTATTGTAAGGGTTTGATCTCTACCGATTGTATTGAAAGAGAATCAATAGTGGAATACTCTCTTGAGGCCAAGAGAGGAGTGGACGTAGACTTGCAAAGTCAAACCACTATAAAAAACTTGTCTTGTGGTTGATCGTATTGTTTAATTTCATTTGAATTTCGATTTACCTTGTATTTCCGCACAAACCCAAAAATTGGGACAATCCACTAGTTGTAACCTAATCACCCCCCCCTCTAGGTCACACCAACAGTTATATTTTGGGAAGGATGCCACTTGAGCGAATAACCAAAATAAGTGAACTAACCCAACAGCTCTTCACCAACTAGTCTCTCGTACTTTGTAAATAAAAAACTTTCAAAATATAACAAAATATTGCAAGATGATTTTAATCCCTTCTTAAAAAGGTCCCAAAAGTTAGCTTATCCGATTTCACATCACCTATTTTTGTCTGACTTATGCTTTTGAATTATTCTTTTCCCCCTTGATGTGAATCAATTGTTTTTATATGTTCCAGATATTCTTCAAGCATAACGAGGCAAACTTCAAGAGGATGAAGAAAAATCAAGGAGACTAATGTTTATGTTTCTTCATTTAGGAATACAACCCATACCACCCCTACAAGGTTCTGCAATATCTCTACTTCTCTCATCTTCAGCAATGTCTCTACTTCTCTCATCTTCAGTGAAATCCACCTTTAGAATTAAAATCATAGACAGACACATGGCATTTAACTAAAACCAGTGGGTGTTTGATATCGATGCACAAAGTATTGCACAAACAAGTAATGAAGAAAAAATCCACATTCTACAATCAATCTGTCACACCCCACCCGCTGGTATCCGTCCCACCTGATAACCCATGGTGCGATTCATCACAGGATCTATAGTTTATCATCAATGATAATTAATGCAAGCAATAGTAATCAAGAACAAGAATCAATTCAAATAATTTAAATGAAAGGTATTACAGGAGTTCAAATGTTCCAAAAGAATGAATCAAGGGAAAAAGAATTGATACGGAGAAATTATGATCAAACCGGGTTCATACCTGGTCTGACCCTCGACCCCGGTCGAGACGGAGGGAACCGACTCGCTCCCGAGCGAACCGGATCCGGAAGATGGCTTGCTGAAGAAGAAAGCTTGTTCGGCTACAAGCGTGCCCTAATCCTACTTATGGATTAGGGTAATTACTCTAATGATGGCAGACTTGAATTGACGGCTGCGGATAATCATTATCGAAGGGATAATCATCACATAACCTAAAGGTTATCTCAGGAGTCCTCTACTAGTCCAAACTAGTAGAAGTCTATTGCTCAATGGATCTAACTATTAAGATCCAACGACTACCCGAAGAAGGCTCAAGTGCATCCAACGAAGGAGATTTGAAGGTACACTCTATATAAACCTCACTACCATACGAGGTGAGGGGATCGAAAACACACAATCTGAGACTCAGGTTCAGATACATTCTGACAGACTTAAACTATCAGTGTTCTGCTATCTAGATCACCTTTCCCAGTTCTTCGTTCTTTAGCTCTGTGCTTCTAGCAGAGCCGTTTGTGATTAAGTTCATCAACTGACTTAGCCTTCGGAGGTGGACTCCCGACCCCAGCGGTCGGGCCACATCTGACGCTTTCGTTTTGCAGGTCATCACGAGGAGATCTTAGGGCTGAGCAAATTTTGGACGCATCATTTGGCGCCGTCTGTGGGAAACGACTTGAAAAGCCATGGTGACTAGATCAGCAGCCGCTGCACAGCGCAATTCCGGTGTTCAGATCCCTGGAGTGAATAATCCAGATATTCCCCAGGGAAGCCAAAATCCTATCGAGGTAGATGGTGGCCTGGGAGGACGTAATCCTCCTACTGATAGACTCCAAGATCAATTGGATCAGGTAAAGATTCAACTCTTGGAGGTGAGTCAAGCACTCCGCCTGCTCACCAGACGAGTGGTTTTACCACAAGAACCTGATCAGCGCGATTCAGGGAGACGTGCATTGCCACGTGATCAGAGATTGGCTGAAGATCGGAATATTGATCAGAATTTTCGGGAAGGAGATCGAGGACTTAGGAGGATTGATGATCAACCTAGGCGAGACGATCGGTTCGACAGACCGCAAGAGAGTACAACTGATTCAAATACAAGGTTCGATACAGGGGTAAGAACTCACTCACCCACTGTCAAAAGAACCGTTCGTGATGATCGAGCAGTTCGCGACGAGCGGAATGCTCGGGAAGGACGGGCTGTTCGTGATGATCGAGTAGCACGGGATGATCGTGTTAATTGAGGTCGTGATCATATTGCTGAAGATCACCCGACCCAGTTGGTCGGGAATTGGCCAACATCAATGAGAAATTAGGGCAGTTGGCTAAGGAAAGAATAACTGAGGATATTTACTCAGTCATTCGGAAGACTCCCTTTGCTGAGCCAATTGCGGGATATCAGTTTCCCCATAACTTCCGTTTACCTACCTTTTCAACATTCCATGGCTCCGGAGATCCAATAGTTCACATCGGCTATTACCAACAGACCATGGCAGTTTCGGGTAATTCTGATGAAATTTTATGCAGGGTTTTTGGTTCATCTCTAACTGGAGCAGCACAAAAGTGGTTTTCAAACCTCCCCTTTGGAAGGATCGTAAACTTTGACGAATTGGCGCGCCAATTCATAGGGCGATTCCAGAGTGGAATACAGGTCAAGAAAGCGGAAGAAACCTTGTTTACTGTTAAACAAGGAAAGAACGAATCAATCAGAGAGTTTCTGAAAAGATTCAACAAAGTAACGATGGAGATAGAAAATTTGGATGAGCAAGTAGCCAAAACTGCTCTATTCACAGGACTCACTAATCGGAAACTCCTGGAGTTATTACTACGGGATATGCCTGCGACTTATCTTTGAGTTGGTACGAGAGATGCCAAAAGCAGGCTGAAGTCATGGAGATTCTAGATGCGCGCCAAGGAGATAATAAAGTCTTCAATAAGGGACAGAAGGCTCCTGAGCAGAAGCAAAAGCCAAAGAAAAATGTCTGTGATCGGGTTGGAAAATCTCAGGCTTGGCGCCAAAGGTCCCCCGGTAAAAGTGAGTACACTCCATTGAATGTTCCTCGGGCTGATATTTTAAATATCCTCAAAAGAAAAAATATTTTGGAGTGGCCGCCTAAAATTCTTTTGAAACCCGGAGAGCAGCAGGATTGAGAAAAGTATTGCTGATTCCACAAGGACTATGGTCATTATACCAATGACTGTTGTCATTTGAAAGCTCATATTGAGAGATTAATATCTCAGGGACATCTGTCCAGTTTTGTTAGCAGAAGGAGGGAGGAGCCACGTGAGCCACGTACGGCTGCTCCTAAAAGGGATCGTTCGGTTAGTTCGAAACGATCAAGGGAGGCCCCGAAGTCTAAGAAGGGCAAGGAGGTGATTGAAACTACTCGGTCACCGATCCTTACCATCTTTGGGGGACCAGAGCCCGAGTCACTCCGGAGTCTGAAAACAAAATCCAAATTTGTTGGAACCGGAGAGACGCTGAAGCGGAAGAAGCTGAATGGTGAAGATTCTATCACCTTTAGCGAGGAAGACGAAAGAGATGTTTGTTTACCTCATGATGATGCCATAGTCATCAAGGTAGAGATTGCACGTCGGGAAGTGCATAGAGTTTTGATTGATACAGGGTTTGCAGCTGACCTAATTTCTTACGAAGTGTATCTAAAATTGAAGGTGGATCAAGACTTGATGAAACCTTCATCCACACATCTATATGGTTTTGCAGGGTCATCTGCAGTGGCGGAAGGATCGGTCCAGTTGGACTTATCTATTGGAAGTTTTCCTAAGGAAACAACCGTCCGAATCAATTTTTTGGTGGTTCGGGAACTGCCAGCTTATAATATGATCCTTGGGCGACCATCTTTATCCAAGATAGGTGCTATTGTTTCGACAAAGCACCTGAAGATAAAATTCCCGACTGATATGGGAATTGGTCAAGTCTCTTCTGACCAGAAGATTTCTCGGCAGTGTTACGTTGCCTATTTAAAAGACAAGGAGGGCCCGAGGAAGGTAACTGCCCTACCTATAGAAGTTCAAGAAGATCGGGAAGAGGCAGAGATGCAAAGACCCGAACCAGTGGAGAAGCTAGAACAAATCCAGCTGTGTACCGAGGATGAGAAAAAGATTACTTATATCGGGTCTGAACAACTGGAGGAATTTAAAGATGAGTTGAAGTTATTTCTTCAACAGAATAAAGATGTATTTGCATGGTCTGCTGAGGACATGCCAGGAATCGATCGGGCCATCGCGGAGCACAAACTCTGGATAGATCCTAAGGCGAAACCAGTGATACAAAAAAGAAGAAATTTCTCCATTGAAAAATATGAAGCCGTTCGTAGAGAAGTTGAAAAACTCAAGAATTCTGGTTTCATAGAACCAATTGAATGCCCAACTTGGTTGGCCAACGTGGTAATGGTAAAAAAGGCGAATGGGAAGTGGAGGATGTGTACAGACTACACAGATCTTAACAAGGCTTGCCCCAAAGATTGCTATCCGTTGCCGCAGATTGACCTCTTGATAGATGCGACTGCAGGATATGAAACTTTAAGTTTCATGGATGCCTACTCGGGGGTATAATCAGATCCTTATGAATAAGGAGGATGAGAAGTTCTGGCTTTCATGACTGATCGTGAAAGCTATTATTATAAGGTCATGCCTTTTGGCCTGAAGAACGCAGGAGCAACATATCAGAGGGCCGTCAACAAGATCTTTAAAGAGCTGATAGGAAAGAATGTTGAAGCTTATGTTGACGACATGCTAGTGAAAAGCTTTACAAAAGCAAATCATATTGCGGATTTGACTGAGGTATTCTCAGTACTGCGAAAATATCAAATGAAGCTAAACCCAGAAAAGTGTGCCTTTGGAGTCTCCTCGAGCAAATTTTTAGGCTTCATGGTATCACAGAGGGGAATTGAGGCTAATCCTGCCAAAATACAAGCTCTGGTTGATATGGAGGCTCCCAAAACTGTTCGTGATGTGAAGTGTTTAACAGGGAGAGTTGCTGGTTTGAATCGATTCATCTCCAAGTCTGGAGAAAAATGTTTGCCTTTCTTCAAGGCACTTAAAGACCTGAAGGGCAGCAAGGAAGCAAAATGGACTGAAGAGTGCCAGAAAGCTTTCGAGGAGTTAAAAGAAGCACTTGGACAACCACCGATTTTGTCCAGACCAGAGAAGGGGGAAATATTACAGCTATATCTAGTGACGTCCCTTTCAGCGGTCAATGCAGTACTTGTTCGTGAAAAAGATAAAAAACAGTGGCCAGTTTACTATGTAAGCCACGTGTTGCTAGATGCGGAAACAAAATATTCACAGATTGAGAAGCAGGCTCTGGCTCTCATGATGGCCGCCAGGAAGCTAAGGCCGTATTTTCGTGAGCTCATCCAATTGAGGTATTTACAACTTTTCCTCTTAGTAAAGTTCTTAATAAACCTGATTTGTCTGGAAGGATGGTGTCCTGGTCAGTTGAACTCAGTGAGTTCCAAGTAAGCTTTAAGCCCAGGACCGCAATTAAGGCTCAGGCATTAGCTGATTTTGTAGTAGAAACTACTGCACCGGTGGAATCCACCATTGAGGATCCCATTATACCAACCGCTTGGGAGGTATATGTGGATGGTTTGAGTAATAAAGATGGAGCAGGAGCTAGAATTCTATTAAAAAGCCCAGCAGGATTTATTATTCGATATGCTTTGAGATTTGCATTTGAAGCAAGTAATAACGAAGCAGAATATGAGGCTCGATAGTTGGACTTCGGTTGTCAAAAGCATTGTCTATTACAGATGTTACTATTTATAGTGACTCTCAACTTATAGTCAACCAAGTCCAGGGGGAGTATGGTATTAAAGAACCACGCTTGCAGAAATATCAAGAGATAGTGCAGGCATTTCAAAACCAATTTCGGAATTTGAAGATATCTCAGATTTCGAGGAATGAAAATTCAGTGGCAGATGAGCTATCTCGACTAGCCAATGCCAAAGAAAAGAATTTAGACCCTTCGGTCTATATTGAAGAGATAACTTTTCCAATCTATCATGAGAAAGAAATTTCTTATATTGAAGCGAACGTTCGCTGGATGGATCCGATAATTTAGTATCTAAGAGATGACAAATTACCTGAGGATCCCAAAGAGGCAAAGTTGATCAAGATTCGATCAGCTAGATTTGTCATTCAAAATGGGAGACTATATAAAAGATCTTATTTTGGACCCCTTATGAGATGTATAGGCCCCGAAGGAGCAAAATCAGCTTTGGCTGAGGTTCATGAAGGAATTTGTGGAGCTCACATGGGTGGACGAGCCCTGGCTCACAAAATTCTGAGACTTGGGCTATATTGGCCTAAGGTCCAAGAAGCTGCTATGGAATATGTTCGGCTACAGTATCGAAGCGCCCGGCGGAAACCATGACTTCAATTCTAGATCCCATTCCCTTTGCGATGTGGGGAATTGATATCATGGGCAAATTCACCAAGGCGTCAGGCGGACGGGAATATCTGATAGTAGCAATTGATTACTTCACAAAATGGGTTGAAGCCAGTGCATTGGCAGCAATTACTGAGAAAAAAGTGGAGAAATTCGTGCTTGAATCAATCATATATCGCTTTGGGATTCCAAAGATTATCGTCACTGACCATGGTACTCAGTTCGACTGTCCGCAATTTGAGCAATTTTGCGGAACATATATGATCGAGCATCGTATGTCCTCAGTGGCATACACCCAGAGCAATGGACAGGTAGAGGTTACTAACCGAACGCTACTGGAAGGAATAAAGAGAACACTCGAAGCTGACAAAGCTTCTTGGGTCGAAGAACTTCATAATGTACTGTGGGCTTAAAGAACTACGGTTCGAACGCCCACAGGAGAAACTCCATTCAAGTGGGCATATGGATCCGAAGCATTGGCACCAGTGGAGATAATGGCGGGGACATTACGGGATCGTGAGTTCGAGGAAAAAGAAAATGAACAAGGACTGCTTGATAGTCTTGATCTTTGATAATGGAATATGTTCGGCTACAGTATCAAAGAAGGATAGCATCTCATTATAATACTCGAGGGAAGAATCGTCGGTACTTAGCCGGAGATTTGGTGTTGAGAAACACCCTAGCTTCCGACCCACGTCACCAAAGAAAATTGGACCCTTCCTGGGAAGGACCTTATATGGTTGTGAAACCGGTCAGTTCAGGAGCTTACAGGCTGAAGAACATCAACACCCAGAAAGAGTTGGATCATTCGTGGAATGCTAGGCATCTCAAAAAGTTTTATCCTTGATGATGATTTCAATTTTGTTCGCGATGTAATCATTTTCAACTCAATCAATGCAATTTTTGGCTTTCAACAAACTATCTTTTGATTGGGGGGCATCATACACCACATTCAAGAACAAGATCCAACTATAAGGCATCGGATGAAAATTCGTGTGGGTCCTTCAACACTTATTGTATTTCTCCGGAAATCCTTAAGTAAAGCCATCGGTTTAAAACCCGAGGGAGTTCCTTCTCAGACTTATTGTATTTCTCCGAAAATCCTTAAGTAAAGGCATCGGTTTAAAACCCGAGTGAGTTCCTTCTCAGACTTATTGTATTTCTCCGGAAATCCTTAAGTAAAGGCATCGGTTTAAAACCCGAGTGAGTTCCTTCTCAGACTTATTGTATTTCTCCGGAAATCCTTAAGTAAAGGCATCGGTTTAAAACCCGAGTGAGTTCCTTCTCGGACTTATTGTATTTCTCCGGAAATCCTTAAGTAAAGGCATCGGTTTAAAACCCGAGTGAGTTCCTTCTCGGACTTATTGTATTTCTCCGGAAACTCATGGTAAGTAAAGGCATCGGTTTAAAACCCGAGTGAGTTCCTTCTCAGACTTATTGTATTTCTCCGGAAATCTTTAAGTAAAGGCATTGTTTCAAACAATTAAGACCTAATTCAACAGCAATTCAAGGGGCTAGCAAAGTTCAAGATGAAGTTAATTTCTTATTTCTTCAAAAGATCGAAAGAGGCCAGTATCAAAACAATTACAAAAGCTGGATACAATCTTCGGTCAAAAAAGAAAGTCATCATAGGTGACTGTTAAGAACAAACATATGAGTCAACCATTGGTGTGGATTCAAGGAAAAGAAGAGAAGAAATGAGGATTACAAAAAATATTTCGGTATGCATAAAATCCTCCGCAATTTCATACTCTTTGTCCAGCTTGTCCAGGAGAAGTATGGTCCTCGACCAAACTTGCATTCAAGACGAGCTCGTCATAATTGACTTCTTCCAGGGGAGAATAAACAGGAGAATCTTCCAGATAATGCATAATATCTGGATCGGAAGGTGGAGGATCAATCTTATCTTTGGTCCAGTCAGGAGGAGGAATACCCAGGTCGGTAAATACTTCAGGATGGCAAACAGCACTGTACGGAGTTGTATCAAAATGAGGATCTTTCCTTAATATTGATTCCCATACTTCGTTCTCACCATCCCGGTACGCCTGCAAGTTATAAGCATTCAGCACATCAACAAAGGGCTTACTGTGTAAATACTTGAAGACGCAGGATTTGCGAACATCAGTTGGAAGGGATTCGGGCAAAGGAACGACAGCTTGTGTCACATCCTCCCAGTCGGTACCCTATCTGGCATACCCGAGAGTGTGATCCACAGCCCGAAGATCAGGTATCGAGTAATCAACCTCCCACATAAACAATAACATAATCATGAACAATAATAATAAAAGTGCGGAAGATAAACCATAGATCCAAATAAGGAAAGAGTGAATCATATATAAATCAGAGTACTAGATATAATCAGAGTGTCTAAATCAGATAGGTAAAGTGAGGCGAAATCCCACTCTACAACCAGCGGAAAAGTAGTTCTAAAAGAGAATAAACAAGATAGAATCTAATCCCAATAGCAGGTACAATAGGTAACTAAATTGTTCTCAACTTTATAGACAACATCCCTATAAGTATAAATCTCATAAACAGCACAAGGGCGCTTCCACTCTATGGTCGGACTAAGCATCATAAGGAGCATAACCACTCATGGGATCTTCAGTGTAATTGTTGTAACCGCAATCACCTTCCTAGAGATATGCCTCTCCTCCTTGTGCTTCTTCGTACGAGCCGTCATGATATTCAGTACCTGTAGAATAGTCTAACAAACATTGTACAATAAAGGAATGAGTTTCAAAGAAACTCAGTAAGGCAGTTAAATCCATAATAACATAAATGGCAGGATTACAAAACAAACATAGATGCAATATGGTATGAGACAAACTATGAATGTATAAATCTAACTCTATATATGCTGGTCTCTATTGGCAGACATGCTTTAAGTCATAGCACCGTACTTCTTTAGGAAGGTCTCAATCACTCATCATCAGTTGGTAATGGGTCCGGCATCCCTCGGGACATTCCATGGCTGGGGGTATAGGTCACCACTCTCTCACATCACCATTGGTCTAAGTACCGGCGCATGTCAGGGTAAAGCCTAGCCAAATGCAAGTCTTCTACTTAGTTACATCAAGTCAGATCTAGATACGTCCATTCCTCGTCCCAGACGATCATTTCCGGTATTCTTCACACTAGAGTCCTCATAGTCCTTGACTACGGACTCATCAACCCTACTGGTCATCCACATATGGTAAACGGGAAGCTCTCACGTCCTCTCACGGGTTGGTTACCTGTCTTGAGCGCCCGTGAGCCCAAGTCTATCCATATGCAACCCTCCAATAAATGGCCCCCACAATGTGATTCCTGTCCTCTCACGGGTTGGTTACCGGTCTTGAGCGCCCATGAATCCCCATTGCTACCACGGGTCGTTCGGTCTCAATACCCCTCCGATTAGTGTCTGACATAACGGGACATCCTAGCCAAACACTACTAGACAGTCCTAGATATGTCATCCAACAGTTTAGGAAGGTGTCCAGAGGGCATCTCCGGAAACATCCCATAATATTCCCGTAGTTGTCCAAGGACAGAAGTGTCAAAAGGACACCTCTCCTTTCCAAACCATACTTAAGCATACACAAGCATCAATTCATAACATCACATATATGGTAACTTCATATACGGAAAGAAATCAATAATTACAATTAACTTGTATATAACTGGTAAGTAAATCATACATGAGTCAATTCAATATAAATAAGTAATGCTACTGATATCAAGACAAGTACCACGATAGTATAACATTATAAGAATCTATTTAAAGAAATAACTTAACAAGATTCAAATATAAAAACTAGGATATGCAATTTATGTTGTTAAAGAAGTAACCATCCTTACCTTTTATAACTTGCAAAGGAATCCTAAGAAATCAAGTAAGATCTTGACAAACTTGAAAAGAAGATCCTAAACAAGTCTATACAACATATTAGGAAAGATCCCTAACAGAAAAGATACCAAAACATCCAAAACAGACCAATTCTGGAGTTGCTGTACTCATTGGTCGAGTGGATTGGTCGACTGGTCCAGTCGACCAATTAGTCGACCAATGCGAGACGATAACCTATAAAATCGAGTTTTGAGATATAAAATCCGAATTTGGTGGTTCAAAAGGGTACTAATCAAGGGGTAAACTACATTAGTAGTATCCTAACATATAGGGGATCTCAAAACACTAATCAAATCAAGTCATCAAGACACAAATTAGGAAACAAAAAGTTACCATAATTAGATCAATCATGGTTCTTGAAGAATTCAAGATAGAAATCAAAGGCAAGAACAATAGGAGAATGAGTCATTGATTCAGGTAAAGGTATCATGAAAAGCATTGATATGGAGAGTTTATGATCTGACCGGGTTCATACCTGGTCCGACCCTCGACCCCGGTCGAGACGGAGAAAACCGAATCTCTCCCGAGCGAACCGGAGCCGGAAGATGGCTTGCTGAAGAAGAAAGATTATTCTGCTGCAAGCGTGCCCTAATCTTACTTATGGATTAGGGTAATCACCCTGATGACAGCAGACTCAAACTGACGGCTGCGGATAATCATCATCGAAGGGATAACTATCGCATAACCTAACGGTTATCTCAGGAGTCCTCTACTAGCCCAAACTAGTAGAAGTCTATCGCTCAACGGATCTTATTGATAAGATCCAACGACTACCTGAAGAAGGCTCGAGTGCATCCAACGAAGGAGATTCGAAGGTACACTCTATATAAACCTCACTACCATACAAGGTGAGGGACGGATCAATCGATCAAAAAGAATACTATACGAGACTCGAGGTTCGGATACATGCGATAGATCCAAACTATCGGCGTCATGCTATCTAGATCACCTTTCCCGTTTCTTCATTCATTAGCTCGTGCTTCTAGCGAGCTGTTTGTGATTAAGTTCATCAAGCCGACTTAGCCTTCGGAGGTGGACTCCCGACCCCAGCGGTCGGGCCACATCTGACGCTTTCGTTTTGCAGGACATCACGTGGAGATCCAAAGGCTGAGCAGATTTTGGACGCATCATTTGGCGCCGTCTGTGGGAACGACTTGAAAAAGCCATGGTGACTAGATCGGCAGCCGCAGCAGCCGCTACACAACGCAATTCCGGTGTTCAGATACCTGGGGTGAATAATCCAGATATTCCCCAGGAAAGCCAAAATCCTATCGAGGTGGATAATGGCCAAGGAGGATGTAATCTTCCTCCTGATACAATCCAAGATCAATTGGATCAGGTAAAGATTCAACTCTTGGAAGTGAGCCAAGCACTCTGCGTGCTCACCAGACGAGTGGTTTTACCACAAGAACCTGATCAACACGATTCAAGGAGACGTGCATTGCCACGTGATCAAATACCACGTGACCAAAGAATGGCTGAAGACCGGAATGTTGATCAGATTTTCCGTGAAGGAGATCGAGGACTTCGGAGGATTGATGATCAACCAAGGCGAGGCGATCGGTTCGACAGACCGCAAGAGAGTACAACTGATTCAAATACAAGGTTGGATACGGGGGTAAGAACTCACTCACCTTTGTCGGAAGAACCGTTCGTGATGATCGAGCGGTTCGTGACGAGAGAAACGTTCGTGAAGGATGGGCTGTTAGTGATGATTGAGTAGCACGTGATGATCGTGTTAATCGAGGTCGTGATCGTATTGCTGAAGATCACCCGACTCAGATTGGTCAAGAATTGGCCAACATCAATGAGAAGTTAGGGCAATTGGCTAAGGGAAGAATAAGCGAGGATATTTACTCGGTCATTCGGAAGACTCCTTTTGGTGAGCCAATTGCGGGATATCGGTTTCCCCATAACTTCCGTTTGCCTACCTTCTCAACATTCGATGGCTCAGGAGATCCAACAGCTCACATCGGCTATTACCAACGGACCATGGATGTTTCGGGTAATTTCGATGAAATTTTATGCGGGTTTTCGGTTCATCTCTAGCGGAGCGGCACAAAAGTGGTTTTCTAACCTCCCCTCGGGAAGGATCGTAAACTTTGACGAATTGGCGCGCCAATTCATAGGGCGATTCCGAGTGGGATACGGGTCAAGAAAACGGAAGAAACCTTGTTTCTTGTCAAACAAGGAAAGAACGAATCGATCGGAGAGTTTACGAAAAGATTCAACAAAGTGACGATGGAGATAGAAAACTTGGATGAACAAGTGTAGCTAGAACCGCTCTATTCACGGGACTCACAAATCGGAAACTCCTGGAGTTATTACTACGGGATATACCCACGACTTATCTGAGTTGGTGCGGGAGGGAAAAGGCCGGACCGGAGGGGGGGGGGGGGGAAAGAAGGGGGGCGGAGGGGAGGAAGAAAAAAAAAAGTTGGGGGGGGGGGGGAGTGGAAGAGTTTAAAGATGAGTTGAAGTTATTTCTTCAACGGAATAAGGATGTATTCGCATGGTCTGCTGAGGACATGCCGGGGATCGATCGGGCCATTGCGGAGCACAAACTCTGGATAGACCCTAAGGCGAAACCGGTGATACGAAAAAGAAGAAATTTCTCTATTGAAAAGTATGAAGCCGTTCGGAACAGAAGTTGAAAAACTTAAGAATTCTGGTTTCATAGAACCAATCGAGTGCCCAACTTGGTTGGCCAACGTGGTGATGGTGAAAAGGCGAATGGGAAGTGGAGGATGTGTACGGACTACACGGATCTAAACAAAGCTTGCCCAAAAGATTGCTACCCGTTGCCTCGGATTGACCTCTTGATAGATGCTACTGCGGGATATGAAACTTTAAGTTTCATGGATGCCTACTCGGGGTATAATCGGATCCTTATGAATAAGGAGGATGAGAAGTATACGGCTTTCATGACTGATCGTGAAAGCTATTATTACAAGGTCATGCCTTTTGGCCTGAAGAATGCGGGAGCAACATATCGGAGGGCCGTCAACAAGATTTTCAAAGAGCTGATAGGAAAGAATGTTGAAGCATATGTTGACGACATCTTTGGTGAAAAGCTTTACAAAAGCAAATCACATTGCAAGATTTGAGTGAGGTTTTTTCGGTACTGAGGAAACATCAAATGAAGTTGAACCCCGAAAAATGTGCCTTTGGAGTCTCCTCGGGCAAATTCTTGGGTTTCATGGTATCACGAGAGGGGAATTGAGGCAAATCCTGCCAAAATACAAGCTACGATTGATATGGAGGCTCCCAAAACCGTTCGGGATGTACAATGTTTGACGGGGAGAGTTCTTGCCTTAAATCGATTTATCTCCAAGTCCGGAGAAAAATGTTTGCCTTTCTTCAAGGCACTTAAAGACTGAAGGGCGGTAAGGAAGCAAAGTGGGTGAAGAGTGCCGAGAAAGCTTTCGAGGAATTAAAAGAAGCACTTGGACAACCACCGATCTGTCCGGACGAGAGAAGGGGAAATATTACAGCTATATCTAGCGACATCCCTTTCGGCGGTCGGTGCGGTACTTGTTCGGGAGAAAGATAAGAAACGAGTGGCCGATTTACTGTGTAAGCCACGTGTTGCTAGATGCGGAGACGAGATATTCGCGAGTTGAGAAGCGAGGCTCGGCTCTCATGATGGCCGCCGGGAAGCTAAGGCCATATTTTCAGGCTCATCCAATTGAGGTATTTACAACTTTTCCTCTTAGTAAAGTTCTTAACAAACCTGATTTGTGCGGAAGGATGGTATCTGGTCGGTTGAGCTAAGTGAGTTCCAAGTGAGTTTTAAGCCCAGAACTGCAATCAAGGCTCGGGCATTAGCCGACTTTGTAGTAGAAACTCTTTGCACCGGTGGAACCCACCATTGAGGATCCCATTATACCAACCACTTGGGAGGTATATGTGGATGGTTCGAGTAATAAAGATGGAGCGGTATTTGGAATTCTATTAAAAAGTCCAGCGGGATTTATTATTCGATATGCTTTGAGATTCGCATTTGATGCAAGTAATAACGAAGCGGAATATGAGGCCACGATAGCGGGACTTCGGTTGTCAAAGGCATTAGCTATTGCAGATGTTACTATTTATAGTGACTCTCGGCTTATAGTCAACCAAGTCCGGGGGAGTATGGCATTAAAGAACCACGCTTGCAAAAATATCGGGAGATAGTGCGGGCATTTGAGAACCAATTTCGGAATTTGAAGATATCTCGGATTTCGAGGAATGAAAATTCGGTGGCGGATGAGCTATCCCGACTAGCCAATGCCAAGGAAAAGAATCTAGACCCTTCGGTCTACATTGAAGAGGTAACTTTTCCAAGTTATCATGAGAAAGAAATTTCTTATATTGAAGCGAACGTTCTTTGGATGGATCCAATAATCGAATATCTAAGAGATGACAAGTTACCCGAGGATCCGGTAGAGGCAAGGTTGATCAAGATTCGATCAGCTAGATTTGTCATTCGGAATGGGAGACTATACAAAAGATCTTATGCTTGGACCCCTTATGAGATGTATAGGCCCCGAAGGAGTAAAATCAGCTTTGGGTGAGGTTCATGAAGGAATTTGTGGCGCTCACATGGGTGGCGAGCCCTGGCCCACAAAATTCTAAGACTTGGGTTATATTGGCCTAAGATCCAAGAGGCTGCTATGGACTACGTTCGTCGATGTAGTAGCTTGTCAAATTCATGCTACGATATCGAAGCGCCCGGCGGAAATTATGACTTCAATTCTAAATCCCATTCCCTTTGCAATGTGGGGAATTGATATCATGGGCAAATTCACCAAGGCATCGGGCGGACGGGAATATCGATAGTAGCAATTGATTACTTCACAAAATGGGTAGAAGCCGATTGCTTTGGCGACAATTGCTTGAGAAAAAGTGGAGAAATTTGTGCTTGAATCAATCATATATCGCTTTGGGATTCCAAAGATAATTGTCCTTGACCATGGTACTCGGTTCATTTGTCCACAATTTGAGCAATTATGTGGAACATATATGATCGAGCATCGTATGTCCTCGGTGGCATACCCCCAAAGCAATGGCCGGGTAGAGGTTACTAACCCGAACGCTCTTTGGAAGGAATAAAGAGAAGACTCGAAGGTGACAAAGCTTCTTGGGTCGAAGAACTACATAATGTATTGTGGGCTTATAGAACTACGGTTCGAACACCTACGGGAGAAACTCCATTCGGGTTGGCATATGGATCCGAAGCATTGGCTTTGTGGAGATAATGGCGGGGACGTTACGGGATCGTGAGTTCGAGGAAAAAGCAAATGAACAAGGACTGCTTGATAGTCTTGATTTGTTGGACGAAGTTCGGGCAAAGGCAATAGCACGAACTCAACATTATCAAAGAAGGATAGCGTCTCATTATAATACTCGAGTGAAGAATCGTCGGTACTTAGCCGGAGATTTGGTGTTGAGAAACACCCTAGCTTCCGACCCGCGTCACCAAAGAAAGTTGGACCCTTCTGGGAAGGACCCTATATGGTTGTGAAACCGGTCGGTTCGAGGAGCTTACAGGCTGAAGAACATAGATTCCCGAAAAAGAGTTGGATCGTTCGTGGAATGCTAGGCATCTCAAAAAGTTTTATCCTTGAGGATGATTTCGATTTTGTTCGTGATGTAATCATTTTCAACTCAATCAATGCAATTTTTGGCTTTCAACAAACTATCTTTTGATTGGGGGGCATCATACACCACATTCAAGAACAAGATCCAACTATAAGGCATCGGATGAAAATTTGTGTGGGTCCTTCAACACTTCAACGCTTATGGAAAATTTTTCGAACTTTCTTAAGTCGGGGCATCGGATGAAAATCCGAGTGAGTTCCTTTTGCAAGGCGTCGGTTTGATACCCGAGTGAGTTCCTTCGAGACTTATTGAATTTTTGAATTATCCTTAAGTATAAGGCATCGGTTTAAAACCCGAGTGAGTTCCTTCTCAGACTTATTGTATTTCTCCGGAAATCCTTAAGTATAAGGCATCGGTTTAAAACCAGTGAGTTCCTTCTCGGCATTCTCCGGAATCCTTAAGTATAAGGCATCGGTTTAAAACCCAGTGAGTTCCTTCTCGGACTTATTGTATTTCTCCGGAAATCCTTAAGTATAAGGCATCGGTTTAAAACCCGAGTGAGTTCCTTCTCAGACTTATTGTATTTCTCCGGAAATCCTTAAGTAAAGGCATTGTTTCGGACAACTAAGACCTAATGCAACGGCGATTCAAGTGGCTAGCAAAGTTCAAAGATAAAGTAATTTCTTATTTCTTGGAGAAGATCCAAAGAGGCCGGTATCAAAATAATTACAAGAGCTGGATACAATCTTTGATCAAAGAAGAAAGTCATTACAGGTATTTGTTAACAAGTTATACAAGATCGACGCGACTTTGCTAGAACAAACATATGAGTCAACCATTGGTGGGGAGTCAAGGAAAAGAAGAGAAGAAATGAGGATTACAAAAATATTTCGATATTCGGAAAATCCTCCGCAATTTCATACTCTTTGTCCGGCTTGTCCGGGAGAAGAATGGTCCTCGACCAAACTCGCATTCGGTACAAGCTCGTCATAATTGACTTCTTCCGGCGGAGAATAAACAGGAGAATCTTCCGAGATATTGCATAATATCTGGATCGGAAGGTGGAGGATCAATCTTATCCTTGGTCCGAGTCGGGAGGAGGAATACCCGGGTCGGTAAATACTTCGGGATGGCAAACAGCCTTTGTAGGGAGTCGTATCAAAATGAGGATCTTTCCTTAATATTGATTCCCATACTTCGTTCTCACCATCCCGATGCGCTTTGCAAGTTATAAGCATTCAGCATATCAACAAAAGGCTTCTTGTGTAAATACTTGAAGACGAGGCTCTGCGAACATCGGTTGGAAGGGATTCGGGCAAAGGAACGACAGCTTGCCTTTCGGGTAATGTTTCAGATCCTTTAGCTCCCGACTTTCCAACTGTCCGCTCCGATCGCCGGATCTTCTCCCTGGCATCATCCAAGTCCGACCGAAGACGACCAATCATCGAATTCTTTTCTCCTGCCACCTCCCAAGCTAGATTCCGAAGGCGAGCAATCTCAACATCTTTAGCTTCGAGAGATTTCCCGAAGCCTAGAAACTTCATTGCTCAACCTACTGAGTCTAATGCTTGCTTCCACTTGGTTGTGGAAGTTACCGGCAAGACTCCTGCAAACAACTTTCGAGTTAGCGAGGAGCGAGAAAAGTAATTTTTCAAAATCGAGAGGATAATGAAGAAAGACTTACATCACCGGTGACTTCGTAAAGACTTCATCTGGAAGTTTGGAAAGAAGCTGCGCTCTCGGAAGTCATTCGAGCAGCGGTACACCATTCCAACGCTCTGTCAAACTCGTTTGACACTAATTCAGGCGAAGGATGAGAAGGATGAACTACATCAAGCAAAGGCTGAGCTTCATCACTTGTCACCCGACGGCGCTTCCTGGTGGCAAAATCCTCCAACTCAGAAGGAGAGGAGGAGGATGCCAAACAAGCACTGGAGTTAGAAATAGGAGCAGCACCTGCTGGGACCACACCTTCATCGAGACGCCAACATAGTTGCCTCGGATGCCCGAAGAGTCTTCTTCGGGGGTGCACCAACAGGCTCACCGACGGGCTCACCGGCGGGAGTTGCCGGCGGCACCATCGGCAAGCGGGTGATCAAGATCTTCCTGGGAAAGACGAGCGATCACTTCGGGCAAAGGAGGCGTAGGGACGGCATCAACGAAGGCTGCGGGAATCGACTTGAAGATTCACCGCCGCGGCGATCGCCTTACGCTTGGAGGATTCACTAGCTGAAACCACCACACTGGCCCCAACCACCACCGACGCAACCCTTTTCTTGCAAGATTTTGCTCTGATAAAGTTCGGGTTGATCTTGGGAGCCACTATGCAAAACAACAAAAAAACCAGCCGTATCGGTACGAGAAATAAGCAGCGGCAACAATGGGGAAACCCTAGTTTTCTAAAGCTACGACAGACCAACAAACTAAACCCCAAGTATAACTACTGTGCAGTTTACTTCGGGGGGAAGAGGGAAAGAGATGAGAAATCAAAAAACTCACTTGTTCGAGAAATGGATAGAGCTGTCGTTGGAGTACGAGGAATACGGAAGCGAGGCCGAAGGACGAAAGGTTGCTTTGGCACTTTAGCAAATCTATCTTGCGAAGTCGGGATAGATGGAGAGTACCCACGAAGGCTTTAAATAGCCTAAGGTATAAGACGACGGTTGAAGGCTAAGGACAACCGACGACCCGGATCGAAACGACGCTTCGAAATCCGCAAAAAGCAAGATCAACGGTCGAAGGGATGCCACATGGAAACATGTGGAAGCGAGCACATGATGCGAGAGAAACCTCCAATCGTCGCACTTGCCATTAAAATAATGGATGTATTTCCGATTCATTGGAAACGAGTGAATGGTACACAAAAGCGGGAAAACGTTTGAACTTCGCGAGAAGGGAAACGTGCGGACTTTGCAATAAATGAAGTAGTGGGGAAGATTAACGCATCTTCCCGAAACGCATCTTCACAATATTTCTATAAGATCATTATTCGGCGAGGAATGAAAAGTTAAGTGATAAGTTTTATCATTAATACTTTGATATTCAAGGCAATACTTGACGGGGAGACGGGGAAATTTTGAGGCCAACATGAATAAAGAAATGTCTATTCATTAAATTGAGGGTACATCTTTACAAAAGAACAACTCCCTAAGCCTTTTCTTCATTGTTGCCCGAGGGACCACAGTCGGGAGGACTTTTCTCGGGACCATGAGAAGAGCCTTCCTCAAGAGTGGCATCGGCTGAATCCTCTACAGGCAACAACTTGAGACTCGGCTTGTGATTTCTCCTCTGGAAGTGCCGGCTCGTCATTCGGATATGCCTCATATTGAGGGTCGGCTGGAAAAGGATCATCTTCTCCCCGAGCCCGGTCTGGAAGATCCATACCAACTTTCCCGAAGACCTGCGGGTGGCATACCTCACGAAAAGGAGCGGTGTCGAAGTCGGGGGATCGTTCCAAGGATCTGCTCCCAAACGTCGTTACGCCCCATGCGATAAGCTTCGAATGTTGTAGAAACCTAGCAATTCGGAGAAAGGTACGTTGTTCGGGTATTTCCGAATGCACTCCTTCCGAAGGTCTGGCTTTATATGCTCGGGCTTGCTAGGGATTGCCAACTTCGGATGTTCTTCGAGCTCCCTACTTTTGATTTCAAGGCTGTCACCAAACAACGTGGCGGCTGCCTTTTGCTTTCTGGCCTCCGCTCGGCAGCGAGAGACACGAATTTTCGAAGCTTCAAGAGCTTCCTTGAGGGAGATCACTTCTTCCTCATGCTTTTTCTGCAGCTCCACGGTAGCTGCGGTCAGCAGTCTATTTCGGAATTGGCCTTGGCCAATTTCTCTTCACAATTTTGCGGCAAGGAGGCTGGTGCGACCAACCCGGCTCAATGCTTCCATGTGTTGATAAAAGCTCAACACGGCATTCTGGGAAGACGGAAGATATCGAGAAGAAGTCATAAGAAATTATGAAAACATAAGTAAGCAAGAAGACCGGTACCTTGTAGATTGACTAACAAGGGAGGTGTCATCCGGGGCTTCAAACTCTTGGCGATCGGAAGGAGCAAGGCGAGGGAGCTCCACTCTGCGGCTTTCTCGGGATCCCGAGTGACCCTGTCGGTCATCTTCAGGGTCCAATGGGGGATGAAGACTTCCTCACCATCCGTCGAAGCTTTGGATTTTTTGTTGGAGGGAGCATCAATTGTGTCATGCCTCCTCTTGGTTCGGACGGAGGAGGAGACGTTAGCCCTCTCCACCATTGGTTTCTTCCCTTTACCCGAAGCATCAGCTACGGGCATGATATTCACGATACCCCTGTAAGAGGGTCGGGAGAGGAAGAGAAGCCTCTTGATCTGCGAGTCAAGACCACAGGCGATCGTTGCTCGGCTGTCACAGCGGCCCTAGCGGCCTTCACCCGAGGCTTTCGGGGTTCGTTAGGGGAGGCACTTGCAAAGAAGAAGGACAAGAATCAGAATTCAAGACATATCACTTCAGATCAAATCAAAGGATGATGGTTAGAAGCTCACAATGAGCCAAGCCCCAGTACTGAAGGATGGAGTTATACTCCATTTCATATCCATGTATCTCTTGATACCACGGAATGGATTTGATCTTCCTGATGGCCGCCTCGTCTTCTTTGGATAAGGGAAGGCCCCGGTTACTTTCGGACGAAGAAGTAAACCTCCTCCGGGTGGTCGGGAAGTTAAGATCTGATGGAGGCGCTCGACGAGAAAAAGTATCGTTCGCGCCATCTTTTGTGATTAGAAGGGCAAGTTCCTTTGACAAGGATGCTGCCCCTCCAATCAAGTTCAGCCTTATTGCGTTTGGAAAGAAAGACCCATCCGGGAGGATGGGAGATAGAAAGAACATGAAAATGTACAAAAAGAGAAAGAGATGGCGTAATGCCAAGCTCAAAACACAAACCCAAGAAGCCGACGATGAGACGCCAGCTATTGGGGAGGAGCATTCCGGGACAAATGTTCCAGTGATTCAAAGCTGCGGAGAATAAAGGATTAAAAAAGGGAAAGCGAACCCCGCTTTCCGGTGCATCTATGTACGGAGAAAATTCACCCGAAAGGGATGAATCAACCCTCTCATCAGGGTGGGGAGCCCTAACCTGATATGAGGAAGGAAGGTCAAAATCTTGGACAGCTGAAAGAAGGGTTTCTCCATTATAAATGGAAGGAACAGAGCCAGGCCCACCATTGGACCCGGAGGTTTGAGGCTGCCTAGAAGACTCGACAATCTTGGAAGATCCGGACTCGAGAAGGACGGGGAGAAGTTTCGGTTTTTCTTTCAAAACCTTTTTGAGAAACTTCAGCGAACTCCTGCCGGAGAGGACGGTTAGGGTTTTGTTATCACTATCCGAGTGTTCGGGGAGCGGGGAGAAGCAAAAGCATCATTGCTATCACCAACATGGGGTACTAAAGAAGCCCTATCGTCCGCCATTACTCGTTACGATAAACTACAAAAAGAAAAGACCGGTAAACTTGCGATTCGGTGAGACGGAAGCTTGAGAGCGGGAAGGCGCGAAAGCGGACAACAAAGGTTCAAATTCCAGACGGGAAGAATGAAACCTACGAAGACAATGAACCGCTTTTAAAACTCCCGCACGAGTGTTCGGGGAATCGAACGATCGAGATTGATTCAAAATCAACGATCAAGATTCAAAGACGTTTTGAAACTTTGAACTCACGAATCCGAAATAGGCGTTCGGAAACCGTCGCTTGGATGACGTGAGCCACGACGGATCAAGCGCAACGAAGATACGTGGCCTTACACTCGCAACGCTCGAGGAAAAGTGACCACCGCATTAAATGTGATATGACATTTAATGAAGCACGCAGAGATCATCACCCGACGACGAACCCGGTTAAAAACCAAGCCCTCGGGATCGACCGAACGCTTGTGCAGGGGGCTCGTGATATGGAGAGTTTATGATCTGACCGGGTTCATACCTGGTCCGACCCTCGACCCCGGTCGAGACGGAGAAAACCGAATCGCTCCCGAGCGAACCGGAGCCGGAAGATGGCTTGCTTGAAGAAGAAAGATTATTCGGCTGCAAGCGTGCCCTAATCTTACTTATGGATTAGGGTAATCACCACGATGACATGACGAGACTCAAGCGACGGCTGCGGATAATCATCATCAAAGGGATAACTATCGCATAACCTAACGGTTATCTCGAGAGTCCTCTACTAGCCCAAACTAGTAGAAGTCTATCGCTCAACGGATCTTATTGATAAGATCCAACGACTACCCGAAGAAGGCTCGAGTGCATCCAACGAAGGAGATTCGAAGGTACACTCTATATAAACCTCACTACCATACAAGGTGAGGGACGGATCAATCGATCAAAAAGAATACTATCTGAGACTCAGGTTCAGATACATACTGATAGATCCAAACTATCAACGCCCCCCCTCTCAACCCCCCCTTTCCCTTTTTTCTTCATTCATTAGCTCTCGTGCTTCTAGCAGAGCCGTTTGTGATTAAGTTCATCAACCCGACTTAGCCTTCGGAGGTGGACTCCCGACCCCCAGCGGTCGGGCCACATCTGACGCTTTCGTTTTGCAGGACATCACGTGGAGATCCAAGGGCTGAGCAGATTTTGGACGCATCAAGCATACTTAGATCTTCAAGAAAATAGACCTAAGAGCATAAATCTAAATAAGGAAACAAAACCTACCATATATGTAATTATCATGATTCATGAAGAAAACATGGTATGGTAGAAGAGAAACAACTAGAGATTGATAGATCATGGATCATGAAAAGAAAACACAGCAATTGACTACTAACATGATCAATATAGTAGATCTAAGGAGATCAGAATTCAAATCAAAAGATAAACAAAAACTAGATCATGGTTTGATCATGATTCCTTCAAAAGCTTGCAATGATCATGGTTAAGATCATTGCGATAGCCATTAATCCTTAGGAAAATCATGAGAGACAAGTCCAGAGATGTTTGCAACAGAGAATGCAGCATCTCCTCTTCTGTCTCAACTCAAAAAGGAAAGAAAAACAGAGATAGAGGAGAAGAAGAGAGTGTAGACATACCTTTGATGCAAAAGGAAGAGTTTTGACGAAGATCCCTCAAGAAAAACACCAAGGATGCAAGGGAGATGACTTGCAGAGGTCTTTGGTTCGTTCCAAAGAGTTTGGAGGCAGAAAATACGAAGTAGACTCGAGATTAGACTTAAATAGAGCAAGCAAGACCTAATTGCCAAAGACAGCACCCATTGGTCGAGTGGATTGGTCGACTGGTCCAGTCGACCAATCAGTCGACCAAAGCAGACAGCAATTCCAAAACAGGGAATTGAAGACCCAGATCAAATCCAATCCTAAAGGGGTTTTGCACACATATCAAGTGACTTACCTAATAGGTAGAAATTCCTTCAAACCATGATAGAGAGCACTCCAAGTCCATCAACTAATCCGATCTTCATCAAGATTCAGTTTCCATAAATAGAACTTCATCATCAACTCTCATGGATTCAAAGCCAGACACCAAGTCCTCCTTTGGGATGGCCCAAAGCTGACTTCTTACTTTACTTCGGGTCACTGGACCTACAAATAACAAGGTTTCCGGGTCAAGGTTAGGGATGGGTTTTACATTCTCCCCCCCTTAAAGAAATTTCATCCTCGAAATTGAAAGCGTACCTGTGCTTCCAAAGAGGTAAGGAAACTTCTCCTTCATGTCTTCTTCCTTCTCCCAAGAAGCTTCTTCAGGGGTATGGTTCTTCCACCGAATCTTCACCAAAGGGATGGTGTGATTCCGCAGCTGCTTGTCCTTCCTATCCAAGATTTCGGCCGGTTCTTCATTGTAGGTCAAATCAGCACTAAGTCCTTCGGTGCTTGCTGCAAAATGTGTTCGGATTCTCTATGTATTTCCGGAGCATCGAAATATGAAACACATTGTGAACACCAGCAAGAGGCGGAGGTAATGCTAATCGATACGCAACAGGTCCAACCTTTTCCAAAATCTCGAAAGGTCCAATGAAACGAGGGCTAAGCTTTCCCTTAACATTAAATCTCATCACACCCTTCATTGGTGAAACCTTGGAAAAACTTTCTCTCCAACTTGAAATTCCAAATCGGTCCTTCTCTTATCAGCATAAGATTTCTGTCTTGGTAGGCGGACTTAATCCTTTCTCTTATCATATCTACCATAGCACTCGTATCTTCAATCATCTCGGGACCTAAGACTTTTCTTTCCCTGTCTCGATCCAGTACAAAGGTGTCCTACAAGTACTGCCATACAAAGCCTTGAATGGAGCCATGCCTATTGTTGCTTGATAATTGTTGTTATAGGCAAACTCAACCAAAGCTAGGTGTTCATCCCAATTACCACCCATATCCACCACACAAGATCCGAGCATGTCTTCCAATGTCTGAATTGTCCGCTCGGATTGTCCATCGAGTTGTGGATGATGAGCTGTACTCAAGTTCAATTGGGTTCCCAAGGCCTTCTGCAAACTATTCCAAAACCTTGAGGTGAACCTAGGATCACGATCGGAAACAATACTCAATGGCACACCATGCGGGCGAACCACATTATCCACGTAAAGCCTTGCTAGCTTATCCGAGTATGAGTGATCTTCATAGGAATGAAGTGGGCTGATTTGGTCAACCTATCAACAATCACCCACACGCAGTGTCATTGCCTTTACTTGTCCGAGGCAAGCTAGTCACAAAGTCCATAGAGATATCCTCCCACTTCCAACTAGGAATAGGAAGAGGTTGAAGTAATCCGGATGGGGGTTGTCGAACGGCTTTCACACGTTGGCAAGTCTCACACTTGGCAACAAAATCATCAACATCAGCCTTCAAACCAATCCACCAAAAATGTTCCTTCAAGTCCTTGTACATCTTGGTGCTTCCGGGTGTATAGTAAAGACTGATTGGTGTGCTTCCTTCAATATTTCCTTCTTAATTTCTTCGTTTTTGCACGCACACAGTCTTCCTCTAAACAATAAAGCACCATCCATGGATATACCAAAGTCGGGGTCCGACTCGGGATTCGAAGAAATCTTCTCAACTTTGATCAAAAGTTCTTGGTCGGAACTCTGTGAGCAACAATTTTATCTCTAAGGCCAGATCTTGCCGTCATGGCGAAAGAATAAAATCAGAATTCTCGGGGACAATTTCCAAATCAAAACTCTCAATAGAAGACCACAATGGTAAACTCAAAGCATTCAAATCCAAAGTCTTCTTACGGTTCTTCCTACTAAGAGCATCGGCAACAACGTTTGCCTTCCCAGGGGTGATCTTGAATATCACAATCATAATCGGAGACTAGTTCCAACCATCTCCTTTGTCTCATGTTCAACTCCTTTTGGGTAAAGAAGTATTTCAAACTCTTATGATCCGTGAAAATGGCAATCTTCTCACCGTAGAGGTAATGTCTCCAAATCTTCAAAGCAAAGACAACAGCGGCAAGTTCTAGATCGTGAGTGGGGTAATTCCGCTCATAATCTTTCAATTGCCGAGAAGCATAGGCTACGACCTTGCCATGTTGCATCGATACGCAACCCAATCCAATCTTTGACGCATCGGTATAAAGCTGTCATACCACCGGAACTATCGGGTATAGTCAAAACCGGGGCACTTGTCAATCTATCTTTCAACTCTTGGAAATCCTTCTCACAGGCGTCAGACCAAACAAACTTCTCTTCTTTCCTGGTCAACTTAGTCATAGGAGCAGCCAACCGAGAAAAATTCTCAATAAACCTTCTGTAGTAACCCGCCAATCCAAGAAAACTTCTTATTTCCGTTACCGACTTCGGTCTTTCCCAATCAGCCACGACTTGAACTTTTTCGGGATCGACACGAATACCTTCGGCTGAAACCACATGGCCAAGGAATACTACTCTCTTAAGCCGGAAATCACACTTGCTAAACTTGGCGTACAACTTCTTTTCTCGCAACCTTTGCAAAGTGAAACTTAGATGGCTCGCATGCTCTTCTTCGCTCTTCGAATAGATCAAGATGTCGTCGATGAATACAATCACAAACTTATCAAGCACATCGTGAAATACTCGGTTCATGAGGTCCATGAACACCGCAGGAGCATTGGTCAATCCGAAGGGCATGACCCTAAACTCGTAGTGACCATACCGTGTTCGGAAAGCTGTCTTGAAGATATCACTAGACTTCACTTTCAATTGGTGATATCCGGATCTTAAGTCAATCTTTGAGAACACAACTGCACCCTTTAACTGATCGAAGAGATCATCTATTCTGGGCAGCGGGTATCTATTCTTGATAGTCGGCTTATTCAACTCACGGTAGTCGATGCACGGGCGCATACTACCGTCTTTCTTCTTGACAAACAAGACCGGAGCTCCCCAAGGTGATACACTAGGTTGTACGAAACCTCTATCAATGAGCTCATTCAACTGATTTTGCAACTCTTTCAACTCGGTAGGAGCCATCCTATACGGAGCTTTAGATACCGGAGCGGCACCGGGGACGAGATCAATAGAAAACTCGACATCCCTGTCTGGAGGCACTCCCGATAGATCATTGGGGAAGACATCAACAAAGTCCACAGACAACCACGACTTCATCGACTCTTTTCTCCACTTTACCCTTGCCTTCGGATGAAGCATCATCCACTAGGGCATAGACTTGCATCGGTGCAGACGACACCTTCTTACAAACCCTTCTCTTCTCACCATGAAATTCTAAGACCGGACTTCCACAAATATGGAACTGAATCTTCTTTGAGGAACAAAGAAACACAACTTTGTGGGCTGTTAACCAATCAATTCCCAAAATAACATCGAAGTCCTTCATATCAAGAAGTACAAAATTGGCTTCCAAGTTCTTCTCACCAATCAACACGGGACATTTAGATAACCCCTTATCTAGTTTCACAACAGGACCAGTGGGTGTACTAATCAATAAACAACTAGACAACTTCTCGGGGGATTAGGTCGAGTCTTCTTGATGAATGCGAGATGACATGAACGAATGAGATGCACCCGTATCAAATAAGACAAATGCGAAATAGAAGCAACTAACAATGTACACCGTAATCACTTCATGGCTTGGATCTGCTCAGCCTTTGGAAATACTGAACACTCTACCGAGAGGGAGGAGTAGGAGCACTCTTCACCATTGGAGCAGGCTGCTGGACCGGGCCGCGCCGGACGAGCACGAGCGAAATGACCAGCTTGCTTGCAATAAAGCAAACGGGATTCTTTGGGTCCAAGCGGGGGTAGCTGCAACAGAGGGCTTCGAACAAAAGGCCTAGCACTTGCACTCCATTGGTGGTCGGTTTCCGCCATCTTTGTCTAAAGCGGCCGGGGCTGCTGAAAACCCGAGTTCGACCTACACTCTTAGGCTGGAAGGTAGGAGTGGGGTAGGGTGTAGGTCTCACAAAACGCCGATCATTACGATCCACCAACCCAGGGTTCCTTGGCTGCCAGGGCCTTTGCACACGTGCACTTTCCTTCTCTGTTTCTTCCAACTTCTTCGAGTTCTGCACCACTTGAGCATAGCTCACTATAGGCTGGACTGTGAGGTAAGCTTTAATGGCAGGGCGCAGTCCTTTGAAGAACTTCTTCGCTTTGGCGAGATCGACCTTCAGAGAATATGGAGCAAAGAAATGAAGCTCCTCAAACTTCTGTTGGTACTCCAACACAGACAAAGATCCTTGTGTGAGAACCATAAACTCAACTTCCTTCGCATCTTTCACCGCCTCGGGGAAATAATTCATACAAAAAGCCTCTTTGAACAACTCCCAAGTTACAACTCCTGCATGCAAACCTTCCAAAACAGGCCGAGTGGAGGTCCACCATGCATCAACTTCTTGTTGCAACTTCTGTTCAGCAAACAAAATCTTTTGAGCTTCCGAGCATTGCAGATGTCGGAAAGCCTTCTCCAACTCACGAAGCCACTTGTTAGGAAACAAGGGATCCTTGGTAACTCCAGTGAAAGTGGGTACTTGCATCTTTAGAAAACTCTCCATCAGGCGAGTATGAGGAGTTCCAGCTAAACCTCCCGCATTCAGGACTGCGGCATGAGGATTCACATTAGCACCGGTTCGAGTCTCATTATGCGAGTCATGAAACCCACCAACATCTGGTTGAACTGAGCTGCTTGCTGCTGCATCATATTGCCCATAATATTGGCAATATCACGGAAGCTTCCAACATTCGGGGCACCGGGTATCTCATGGGTACCCTGATCAACATTAGGTATCTCACCACCTCCATGAGGTATTTCACCACCTCCCTGAGGTATTTCACCACCTCCTTGACCACTGGATTCACCACGCCCACTTCTCAGAGTAACCATTCTGCAAAACTGAGAACATCAAAATACCGAATTTCGAAGTTTCAACATAAACCACAAGTCCAAATGATTTGAAAACTTAAATCATGCTTAAATATATCCATATAGTCATCAAACAATAATCCATAAGGCAAAAATCACATTTTCCGAAAATTCAACAGCAAAAGAGGTCTCTGTGACCATTGGTCGAGTGATTGGTCGACTGACCCAGTCGACCAATGAGTCGACCAATGCAGACAAAATGCGAAAATTCGCATTATAAGCCTCATTTCCACATTCCAACTTCATTTTATCCTCTTTCAAAGGTGAGAGAGCTCTAGGGAAAGTCTCCAAAGGTTCTCACAAGTGTTCTTGAGGTGTTTTGGTGCTTCAACAACAACACATCAACACACAACCATCACAAACAAGGTAAATCTCTCATTCTTTCTTCCATTTTCATCTTCTCATGCTTGCATTTCAATCAAAACCATGCTTTGCTTGTATCCAATGCTAGAAATCATGCTTAGTAATGCTTAGAAACATATTCCTTAGGTTTCAAACACAATGCCATGCATAGACAACAAGTTCTAACATATTGGTGTTCATCTCTTAACGTTTTCATACCGAAATCGTTATCTTTAGAAAATTTTCGTTTTCTCACAAACCGCTTGAAATTTTTTCGCACGAAATCAAATGCTACATGCTCAAGATGATATTGTAGATAGGTCCATAAAATTTGATTTAACCAATTTCAATTTTTCAAAAATCCAATTTTGACCTAAATTGCAAAATCCCCAAATTTTCTTCTTGCTGAATTTTTCGCTTTAATTCAAGTTTTCGATCGATTTTCTTCAAACAAACTTCATAGACATGAAATTCCAAGTATTGCGCACATGCTAGTATGTTCAAATCAAATTTTCCCCAAATTTGAAATTTTCCGAAAAATTATGAAAATACCCTTTTGGCTCAAATCTTAAAGTAGCACTAACTGGAAATGTCTCTTGTCTCTTTCACAGATACACACTATGCGAGAGGGGAGGGCGGGGACGAGGTAGAGGTCGTGGTCGCATTGTAGGGGCACTTAGGGGCAGAGGTCAGGTTCCTTCAGAGCCTAGACAGGAGGTTCGGAGACCGGACATGTTCGACACACCTCAGGCCGAGTTTTTGTACGAGGCCTACTTCAGTTACTGTAACATCGAGTTGGGACGTCTACTTCACCTACGCCAGCTCAGAGTCTTTAGGATTCGGCAGAGATTCGACACGTTGCGGTGGACTCATCTCTTCAGCGAGGATCTGCCGGTATACCGGAGCTAGTGAGGTTGTTCTTCAGCAACCTTACCTACACGAGAGGAGGCTCGAGGTCAAGGACATCCACTTAGACTTGTCCTAAGGAGCAAAGTCTTCCGGACTCGGATTCGCTTTTCCACCCGAGCACCTGGCTGAGATCTTGCGGGTTCCTTACTATCCACGGCGGTGTGTGTGGATACTGCGGAGCAGATTTGGACAGCCATCGATGCCGTACGAGCTTCGCGAGATATGCTCTACGCTATGGGATAGTCGTCGATGCTTCACTCCGTGGACCAGCGGACGGATGACGGATTCTGCACGGATTATCGGTCGCATAGTCGGCCGAAACATTATGCCGAAAGGCCGGACATCACCATCGGGTCACGGTGATGGAGGCCTTAGTCATCTACCGCATCTACATGGGCTTCGAGATCGATCTCTCCTACATCATTCAGCGAGAGTCATGCTTTGGACTTGGTTCTGCGGCCTAGCATGCGGAACCTTTGCTATGGGAGGCTGCGACCTTGATCTTCGAGGCATTTCGGGGTGAGTTTCGAGGATACACCGGTGGACACTGGTTCACGGGGATACGTCATCGGGACTCGGACCATTCGTCGAGATGAGGCTGCAGCGATCGAGAGATCTCCTGGTCCGGAGGGTGAGGATGATGAGGAGTCGGAGGATGAGGATCGGGAGTCGAGAGGATGGAGGAGAGGATATCGGTCTGATAGTGATGATCGGGCCGGAGACGATCTGAGAGATGCACGAGGCTGAGCCGGTGCATCACGAGTTTCCTTCATCACACTTCAAGGCGGGTGGCCCTTCACATGCGGTTCCGGAGACTTCAGATCTTGGGGCACGAGATGAGATCGATGACTTCCATGCTAGAGAGGATGGAGGTCGGACAGGAGCAGATGTATGAGAGGATGGAGTCACGACGGGATAGGATAGAGCATCGGGTGACTCGGCTAGCGGAGGGGTTCGGAGCATATAGAGATCGGAGAAGATCACCTAGATAGACTGTACCCTAGGATTTTCATTTATGCATTTCAGATGTAATCGCTGTAAAAGCTTTTGAAATTAATGAAGTTCATTTTGTTTCACTTAATTATTGTATATTATGCACCTTTCTTTTATTTGCATTAGTGACATTTGTTTAAGTATAATTATGTATGTTATTCAAAAATGTTCTATTATGCATCATAGGTTAAGTTTCTAATCCAAGTGTTCTATTATTCACTTCTAAGAGTAGAGGAGTCATTTCAGATCAATGACTCGGGAATGTTCGATTATTGTCTTTTGTGGTTAGGATTTCCTCGAACCTTGGGCTCGATACCAATCTGTCACATCCTCCCGGCCGGTACCCTATCTGGCATACCCGAGAGTGTGATCCACAGCCCGAAGATCAGGTATCGAGTAATCAACCTCCCACATAAACAATAACATAATCATGAACAATAATAATAAAAGTGCGGAAGATAAACCATAGATCCAAATAAGGAAAGAGTGAATCATATATAAATCAGAGTACTAGATATAATCAGAGTGTCTAAATCAGATAGGTAAAGTGAGGCGAAATCCCACTCTACAACCAGCGGAAAAGTAGTTCTAAAAGAGAATAAACAAGATAGAATCTAATCCCAATAGCAGGTACAATAGGTAACTAAATTGTTCTCAACTTTATAGACAACATCCCTATAAGTATAAATCTCATAAACAGCACAAGGGCGCTTCCACTCTATGGTCGGACTAAGCATCGTACGGAGCATAACCACTCGCGGGATCTTCAGTGTAATTGTTGTAACCGCAATCACCTTCCTGGAGATATGCCTCTCCTCCTTGCGCTTCTTCGTACGAGCCATCATGATATTCAGTACCTGTAGAATAGTCTAACAAACATTGTACAATAAAGGAATGAGTTTCAAAGAAACTCAGTAAGGCAGTTAAATCCATAATAACATAAATGGCAGGATTACAAAACAAACATAGATGCAATATGGTATGAGACAAACTATGAATGTATGAATCTAACTCTATATATGCTGGTCTCTATTGGCAGACATGCTTTAAGTCATAGCACCGTACTTCTTTAGGAAGGTCTCAATCACTCATCATCAGTTGGTAATGGGTCCGGCATCCCTCGGGACATTCCATGGCTGGGGGTATAGGTCACCACTCTCTCACATCACCATTGGTCTAAGTACTGGCGCATGTCAGGGTAAAGCCTAGCCAAATGCAAGTCTTCTACTTAGTTACATCAAGTCGGATCCGGATAAGTCCATTCCTCGTCCACTGACGATCCTTTCCGGTATCCTTCACACTAGAGTCCTCATAGTCCACGACTACGGACTCATCAACCCTACTGGTCATCCACATATGGTAAACGGGAAGCTCTCACGTCCTCTCACGGGTTGGTTACCGGTCTTGAGCGCCCGTGAGCCCAAGTCTATCCATATGCAACCCTCCAATAAATGGCCCCCACAATGTGATTCCTGTCCTCTCACGGGTTGCTTACCGGTCTTGAGCGCCCATGAATCCCCATTGCTACCACGGTCGTTCGGTCTCAATACCCCTCCGATTAGGGTCTGACATAACGGGACATCCTAGCCAAACACTACTAGACAGTCCTAGATATGTCATCCAACAGTTTAGGAAGGTGTCCAGAGGGCATCTCCGGAAACATCCCATAATATTCCCGTAGTTGTCCAAGGACGGAAGTGTCAAAAGGACACCTCTCCTTTCCAAACCATACTTAAGCATACACAAGCATCAATTCATAACATCACATATATGGTAACTTCATATATGGAAAGAAATCAATAATTACAATTAACTTGTATATAACTGGTAAGTAAATCATACATGAGTCAATTCAATATAAATAAGTAATGCTACTGATATCAAGACAGTACCATAGTAGTATAACATTATAAGAATCTATTTAAAGAAATAACTTAACAAGATTCAAATATAGAAACTAGGATATGCAATTTATGTTGTTAAAGAAGTAACCATCCTTACCTTTTATAACTTGCAAAGGAATCCTAAGAAATCAAGTAAGATCTTGACAAACTTGAGAAGAAGGTCCTAAACAAGTCTATACAACATATTAGGAAAGATCCCTAACAGAAAAGATACCAAAACATCCAAAACAGACCAATTCTAGAGTTACTGTACTCATTGGTCGAGTGGATTGGTCGACTGGTCCAGTCGACCAATCGATCGACCAATGCAGACAGTAGCCTATAAAATCAAAGTTTTGAGATATAAAATCCGAATTTGGTGGTTCAAAAGGGTACTAATCAAGGGGTAAACTACATTAGTAGTATCCTAACATATTGGGGATCTCAAAACACTAATCAAATCAAGTCATCAAGACACAAATTAGGAAACAAAAAGTTACCATAATTAGATCAATCATGGTTCTTGAAGAATTCAAGATAGAAATCAAAGGCAAGAACAATAGGAGAATGAATCATTGATTCAGGTAAAGGTATCATGAAAATCTTACTTAGATCTTCAAAAAAATAGACCTAAGAGCATAAATCTAAATAAGGAAACAAAACCTACCATATATGTAATTATCATGATTCATGAAGAAAACATGGTATGGTAGAAGAGAAACAACTAGAGATTGATAGATCATGGATCATGAAAAGAAAACACAGCAATTGACTACTAACATGATCAATATAGTAGATCTAAGGAGATCAGAATTCAAATCAAAAGATAAACAAAAATTAGATCATGGTTTGATCATGATTCCTTCAAAAGCTTGCAATGATCATGGTTAAGATCATTGCATTAGCCATTAATCCTTAGGAAAATCATGAGAGACAAGTCCAGAGATGTTTGCAACAGAGAATGCAGCATCTCCTCTACTGTCTCAACTCAAAAAGGAAAGAAAAATAGAGATGGAGGAGAAGAAGAGAGTGTAGACATACCTTTGATGCAAAAGGAAGAGTTGTGACGAAGATCCCTCAAGAAAAACACCAAGGATGCAAGGGAGATGACTTGCAGAGGTCTTTGGTTCGTTCCAAAGAGTTTGGAGGGAGAAAATACGAAGTAGCCTCGAGATTGGACTTAATAGAGCAAGCAAGACCTAATTGCCAAAGACAGCACCCATTGGTCGAGTGGATTGGTCGACTGGTCCAGTCGACCAATCAGTCGACCAATGCAGACAGCAATTCCAAAACAGGGAATTGAAGACCCAGATCAAATCCAATCTTAAAGGGGTTTTGCACACATATCAAGTGACTTACCTAATAGGTAGAAATGCCTTCAAACCATGATAGAGAGCACTCCAAGTCCATCAACTAATCCGATCTTCATCAAGATTCAGTTTCCATAAATAGAACTTCATCATCAACTCTCATGGATTCAAAGCCAGACACCAAGTCCTCCACTGGGATGGCCCAAAGCTGACTTCTTACTTTACTTCGGGTCACTGGACCTACAAATAACAAGGTTTCTGGGTCAAGGTTAGGGCTGGGTTTTACAGCTTGCCTTGGAGGTAATGTCTCAGATCCTTTGGCTCCTGACTTTCCAACTGTTCGCTCCAGTCGCCGGATCTTCTCCCTGGCATCATCCAAGTCCGAATGAAGACGACCGATCATCGAATTCTTTTCTCCTACCACCTCCCAAGCTAGTTTTCGAAGTCGAGCAATCTCAGCATCTTTAGCTTCAGAGATTTCCCGAAGCCTAGAAACTTTATTGCTCAACCTACTAAGCCTAGAAACTGCTTCCACTTGGTTGTGGAAGTTACCAGTAAGACTCCTGCAAACAACTTCCGAGTTAAAAAGGAGCAAAAGAGTAATTTTTCAGAATCAAAAGATAATGAAGAAAGATTTACATCACCAGTGACTTCGTAAAGACTTCATCTGGAAGTTTGGAAAGAACTGCACTCTCAGAAGTCATTCGAGCAGCAGTACACCATTCCAACGCTCTGTCAAACTCGTTAGACACTAATTCAGGCGAAGGATGAGAAGGATGAGCTACATCAAGAGAAAGATGAGCTACATCACTTGTCACCCGACGGCGCTTCCTGGTGGCAAAATCCTCCAACTCGGAAGGAGAGGAGGAGGATGCCAAACAAGCACTAGAATTGGAAACAGGAGCGGCGCCTGCTGGGACCACACCTTCATCAGACGCCAACATAGTTGCCTCAGATGCCCGAAGAGTCTCCTTCGGGGGTGCACCAACAGTCTCACCAGCAGGGGTGTCGGCAGCGCCATCAACAACGGAGTGATCAAGATCTTCCTGGGAAAGACGAGCGATCACTTCAGGCAAAAGAGGCGCAGGGACGGCATCAATAGAAACTGGGGGAATCTGACTTGAAGATTCACCAATAGCAGTCGCCTTACACTTGGAGGATTCACTAGCTGAAACCACCTCACTGGCCCCAACCACCGCCGACGGAACGATTTTCTTGCTAGATTTCGCTCTGATAAAGTTCGGGTTGATCTTGGGAGCCACTATGCAAAAAGAAAAGCCGTATCAGTACAGAAATCCAATGACGACGACAAAAAGAGGGAAAACCCTAGTTCTCTATCACTTCGGAAAAACCCGATTAACTAAACCCCAAGTACTACTACTGTGCAGTTTACTCAAGGGGGGGAAGTGGGGAAAGATATGAGTAATCAAAAAACTCACTTGTTCAGAAGCTGATAAAACTGTTGTTGGAGTACGAGGAATACGGGAGCAAGCAGAAGGACGGAATGTCGCTTGAGCACTTTAGAAAATCTAACTTGCAGATAGCAGGATAGATGGAGAGTACCCACAAAGGCTTTAAATAGCCTCAGGTATTAAGACGACGGTTGAAGGTGCTGGACAACCAACGACCCAAATCGAAATGACGCTTCGAAATCCGCAGAAAGCAAGATCAACGGTCGGAGGAATGCCACATGGAAACATGTGGAAACGAGCACCTGATGCAGAGATACCTCCAATCGTCGCACCGCCATTAAAATAATGGAGGTATTTCCGATTCATTGGAAACAGTGAATGGTATACAAAAGCAAGAAAACGTTTCAACTTCGCAGAAGGGAAACGTGCGGACTTTGCAATAAATGAAGTAGTGGGGAAGATTAATGCATCTTTCCGAAACGCATCTTCACAATATTTCTACAAGATTATTATTCAGCGAGGAATGTAAAGTTAAGTGATAAGTTTTATCATTTATACTTTGATATTCAAGGCAAGATTTCGGCAGGAGACGGGGAAATGTAAAGGCCAACATGAAAAAGAAATGTCTATTCATTAATAAGAGGGTAAAATCTTTACAATAAAAGATAACTCCCTAAGCCTCTTCTTCATTGTTGCCCGAGGGACCCTGTTCGGGAGGACTTTTCTCAGGATCTTGAGAAGAGCCTTCCTCAAGAATGGCATCGGCTGAGTCCTCTACAGCAGCATCTTGAGCCTCGGCTTGTGGTTTCTCCTCTGGAAGCGCCGGCTCGTCAGCCAGGTATGCCTCATATTGAGGGTCACCTGGAAAAGGATCATCTTCTTCCCGAGCCCAGTCTGGGAGATCCATGCCAACTTTCCCGAAGACCTCTTTATGGCACACCTCACGAAAGGGAGCAGTATCGAAGGAAGGGATTGATGCGAGAATTCGCTCCCAAACGTCGCTCTGCCCCAAGCGATAAGCTTGAATGTTGTAGGCACCTAGCAGCTCGGAGAAAGGTACGTTGTTTAGGTATTTCCGAACACACTCCTTCCGAAGCTCTGGCTTTATATGCTCGGGCTTGCTAGGGATGGCCAACTTCAGATATTCTTCGTTTTCCCTACATCGGAATTCAAGCCTGTCACCAAACAACGTGGCAGCTGCTTTTTGCTTCCTGGCCTCGCGCTCGGCAGCAGCGGCACGAATCTTCGACGCATCAAGGGCTTCCTTGAGGGAGATCACTTCTTCCTCATGCTTTTTCTGCAGCTCTTCAGCAGCTGCAGTCAACCGGTCTATTTCAGAATTGGCCTTGGCCGAATTCTCTTCACAGGTTTGCAACAAGGAGCTGGTGCGACCAACCCGGCTCAATGCTTCCATTTGTTGATAAAAGCTCAACACAGCATTCCTGGGAAGGCGGAAAATATCAGAAGAAGTCATAAGAAATTATGAAAAAATAAGTAAGCAAGAAGACTGGTACCTTGTGGATTGACTAACAAGGGAAATGTCATCCAGGGCTTCAAATTCCTGGCGGCCAGAAGGAGCAAGACTGAGAGAGCTCCACTCTGCAGCTTTCTCAGGATCCCGAGTCACCCTGTCGGTCAGCTTCAGGGTCCACTGGGGGGTGAAGACCTCCTCACAATCCGTTAAAGCTTTGGATTTTTTGTGGGAGGAAGCATCAATTGTGTCATGCCTCCTTTTGGTTCGGGCGGAGGAAGAGACATTAGACCTCTCCACCATCGGTTTCTTCCCTTTACCCGAAGCATCAGCCACGGGCCTGATATTCCTGATACCCCTATAGGAGGGGTCGGGAGAGGGAATAGAAGCCTCTTGATCTACGGTCAAGGCTCTGGGTGATCGTCGCTTAGCTGTCACAACGGCCCTAGAGGCCTTCACTCGCAGTTCTCGGGGTTCATTCTTGGAGGCACTGCAAAGAAGAATGACAAGAGTCAGAATTAAAGACATATCACTTCAGTAAAGTTAAAGGATGGTGGTTAGAAGCTCACAATGAGCCAAGCCCCAGTACTGAAGAATGGAGTTATACTCCACTTCAAGTCCATGTATCTCTTGATACCATGGAATGGATTTGATCTTCCTGACAGCCGCCTCGTCTTCTCTGGATAAGGGAAGACCTCAGTTATTATCAGAAGAAGAAGTACACCTCCTTCAGGCGGTTGGGAAGTTAAGATCTGATGGAGGCGCTCGACAGAAAAAGTATCGTTCGCGCCATCTTTTGTGGTTAGAAGGGCAAGTTCCTTTAACAAGGATGCTGCCCCTCCAATCAAGTTTAGCCTTATTGCGTTTGGACAGAAAAACCCATCCGGGAGGATGGGAGATAGAAAGAACATGAAAATGTACAAAGAGAGAAAGAGATGGCGTAATGCCAAGTTCAAAACACAAACCCAAGAAGTCGACGATGAGACGCCAGCTATTGGGAAGGAGCATTCGGGGACAAATGTCCCAATGATTCAGAACTGCAGAGAACAAAGAATGAAAAAAGGGAAAGCGAACCCCGCTTTCCAGTGCATCTATATACAGAGAAAATTCACCCGAGAGGTTTGAATCAACCCTCTCATCAGGGTGGGGAGCCCTAACCTGATAAGAGGAAGGAAAATCAAAATCTTGGATGGCTGAAAGAAGGGTTTCCTCATTATAAATGGAGGGAACAGAGCCAGGTCCACCATCGGACCTGGAAGTTTGAGGCTGCCTAGAAGACTCGACAATCTTGGAAGATCCAGACTCGAGGAGGGCAGGAGGAGTTTCGGTTTTTCTCTCTAAACCTTTTTGAGAAACTTCAGCAAACTCGCTCCAGAGGACAGTTAGGGTTTTGTCATCACTATCCGACTGTTCGGGAGCAGGAGAAGCAAAAGCCTCACTGCTATTACCAACACTGGGTACCAGAGAAGCCCCGTCGTCCGCCATTACTTGTTTCAGTAAACTACAAAAAGAAAAAGACCAAGAACTTACTGATTCAGTGAGGCAGAAGCTTGAGAGCAAGAAGGCGCGAAGCAGACAACAAAGGTTCAAATTCTAGACAGGAAGAATGAAACCTACGAAGACAACGAACGGCTTTTAAAACCCCCGCACGAGTGTTCGGGAATCTGAACGATCGAAATTGATTCAAAATCAACGATCAAGATTGAAAGACGTTTTGAAAGTTTGAACTCACGAATCCGAAATAAGCGTTCGGAAACCGTCGCTTGGATGACGTGAGCCACGACAAATCGACTGCAAGGAGACACGTGGCCTTACACTCACAACGCTCGAGGAAAAGTGACCACCGCATTAAATGTGATATGACATTAAATGAAGCACGCAGAGATTATCGCCTGACGAAGAACCCAGTTAAAAACCAAGCCCTCGTGATACGGAGAAATTATGATCAAACCGGGTTCATACCTGGTCCAACCCTCGACCCCGGTCGAGACGGAGGGAACCGACTCGCTCCCGAGCGAACCGGATCCGAAAGATGGCCTGCTGAAGAAGAAAGCTTGTTCGGCTACAAGCGTGCCCTAATCCTACTTATGGATTAGGGTAATTACCCTAATGATGGCAGACTTGAATTGACGGCTGCGGATAATCATTATCGAAGGGATAATCATCACATAACCTAAAGGTTATCTCAGGAATCCTCTACTAGTCCAAGTAGAAGTCTATTGCTCAACGGATCTAACTATTAAGATCCAACGACTACCCGAAGAAGGCTCAAGTGCATCCAACGAAGGAGATTTGAAGGTACACTCTATATAAACCTCACTACCATACGAGGTGAGGGGATCGAAAACACACAATCTGAGACTCAGGTTCAGATACATTCTGATAGACTTAAACTATCAGCATTCTGCTATCTAGATCACCTTTCACAGTTCTTCGTTCTTTAGCTCTATGATTCTAGCAGAGCCGTTTGTGATTAAGTTCATCAACTGACTTAGCCTTCGGAGGTGGACTCCCGACCCCAGCGATCGGGCCACATCTGACGCTTTCGTTTTGCAGGTCATCACGAGGAGATCTAAGGGCTGAGCAGATTTTGGACGCATCAAGAATAAAGTAATATGTTCCAAAATTGATAGAGTTTAGCGGAAGCAAAAGTTAAATTAATTCTGATTGTTTCTTTGAGATCTCTCGAGGTCAAGGGTCTTTTCTCATAATTTTGCAGTGAAGGGAGCCATCCAACTTTCCTCCAGTGTCTTCTCAAAATGTCGAGCGATTTGTCTCCTCTTGCCATCAATGGGTGCTATAAGAACACTCCAAGCATCCGCAGGAGGCTTCGTAACATACATCTCCATCACCCATTAACGCTACCACAGCTTCTTCCACGAAGTCTCTCCTATCATACGGAACTTCTCCTGATCTAGTATACCCTTTGTATAATATAATTAAACACACAAAAAGGAATAAGTTCTGACGAACTCAGTAAGGAAACACATCTCACATAAATATCGATAGTGTATCAAGGTAAGCACATGTGTAGAATGACATGCTAATATATGGTTGCAGCTATGAATCTAACTATGTAAGTCTTTATATGGTGGACATACTTCAAGATATAACACCAGCCCTCCTCTAGGTAGGTCTAGTCACTATGATCCCTTATGGATTGGTTACCTCTGTAGGGATCCCAGGCAAGGGGGTTCAGAGACACTTACTCACCACGACCATTGGCATGAGTACTGGTGCATCTCGGAGTTTCTAATCCAATGCAAGGTCATATGACAATATATTACATGTAGTCCAGATACTTCCCCTATGGCACCGACCAACTTAGTTCAGTATCCTTCTCTACCTAAGAATGAAAATCCTCACGGACTGGCTACCACTGTTAGACTCTATTCCTTAACCCTATGGTCATTTACATATTATTGGGGTGGATGCTCTCATGACCCCTCATGACTCCCGGTTGCTCCTGTCCATGGGATGTACCACGAAGTATCATATTGAAGTGGATTATCCTTGTCACACCCCACTTGAATGGGATGGGTAAACGATGTTAAATGCCCTATTGGATCACAATTGCAATACCATAGTCGGACATCTCATTCGGAAGACAAATCGTAGGCAAGAGAATTAAAGATTTAATCAACTTGCACTGTCAAATACTTAAGAAGTTCTAATGGTAACCAATTATTTGATCCCATACAAGTTCCAAATGAAACAAGATAACATAATCTAAATGGAAATAACAAAGAATTTATAATTAACATTGTTTTGATATATTATCAAACTTCGACTCCACTAGATGATTTTCATATAAGCATGAATAACATGCACACGAGGCACCATGGTCAGCATCCAACTGCTCGGCAACCACAACACCACCATCCACTCCGCAATCCTGAGTAACTTGCTCCAAGGGAACTCCTGCACCTATACCATCATGTAAAAAGAAAGAATAACCATAAGGTGAGTTTGCGAGGCACAAACACATCCAAATGCATGAGCAAGCTGCAACCTACGACAGCCCCTTGGGGGTTCGTCTTCATTCATCATCTCATATCACATCAACCAGGGGTAATTGGATCTAGTCTCCGCTCTTGCTCATGTCAACCGGGTTATTGGAGTCAATCAGCTTAATGCTTCAAACTAAATCTACCGGGTGATTAAGGGATTTGGTCTCCGCTCTTGCTCACATCAACTAGTAGGTTCAAGGGATTTGGTCTACACTCTCGTTCACATCAACCCGATAGGTTCAAGTGATTCGGTCTCCTCATGCTCATAACAACAGAAAAGTAAATCAACCAAAGATTTGGGACTAGCATGTGTTGGGGGTCTCTATTAGCCATGCATCTATATGGGTTGTGCATCTATCATGATCAAATGCAACAAAGTGTGTGGATGTGAGTTTCTAGTCTACTTCCCCCATACCCTTACATGAACATATCCAACAACTCTTAATTCACATGTCAAGTCTTACCTTGACATCCATAACCAGCTCCATGATCAAAATATAAAGTTCATCATACTGGAATTCAATAGACGGGATGTAACTTGTTTAAAACAACCGTCCTCATAAATTAATACCCATCCCAATCCCATGTGTTTCAATGCATGCATGCTTGGAGTAGAATTTAATCAAAGTATTCATCAATACAATCATTAGTAACATTAGAATATAAGAATTCACAAGAGAACATTAACCTAATTCTAGCACACAACCCCTCACTTGGAGTGGGCGCTCGATGTATATTAGGTTTCAAGTGTCCAATATCGCTGCATAATTAAAACCTTGGACCTATAAATGCATCAAACATTAAACAAAGGCACCCTTAGGACCCAAGGAATAAAATCCAAAAAGTATAGGACCTAGTCTGTGAAATTGTAGTAGAAATCTATTTCACAATTTCAGTTAAGAGATTCTATCTATTTTGTGCACCAAAACCTTAAAATATATTATAAATATATCCCAAACTCAAATAAATCTAAATTCAAAATCAGTTACCCTAGAGTTTAAATAATAATTCCCTTAAAAAGATTAGATCGAGTCGGGATCAACTTCGAGGTTAGGACTTAGATCCGCTAAACTACAATGCCTAGATTCATTAAGGGCCTGTTTGGTTACATGAGTCTAGAGATTTCAAATATCTAGAGATTTCAAATCTATGGAGTCATAATTTATAAAATTAAATGTTTGGTTGTGGAATGAAATTTGGGGATTCATCCTAAAAAACTATTTGATCGATGTGATTTTTGTGAATGTGCAAATGTATAGCTTTTTTCAAATCTCTGGAGCCTATATTGATTTTTCATATGTATTTCTGATTTATCACAAAGTATATATGTACTTAAAAAACTCATCCTACAAAGTTCAGATTAAAATTCGTTAGATAACTTTAAATATGATTTTTACAAATACCAAGTTTGGAATACAATTTCATCTTGTTAATCTGGTTTGTGGTAATTTATTATCCTATCAAACGAGATTAGAAGGATCAACTTCCCATGTAGAGGCTGTAAGACCAAAGAGGCTTTAAATTCAAACCTCCATGCCTCCAAACTCCCCCCCCCCTCCACCACCAAATCCTTTGGGTTATGGGCTTCCAATCCTTGTGATTAGTTTGATGATAACCAAAGAAAAAAAATGAAATAGATTTGTCATGATTCTATGTTGTCGTAGGTTTGGTGTCCTTATTCATGCTGATAAGCAGGAACCTTAACACTAGAGGACTAATATATAAATGGAGATTTAATTCAAAAATCATTTTGTAAATATAAGATAAACCACTTAGATTAGATTTAGATTGGCAGTTGAAAGCAGTAAGTCTGCGTAAGTATTCCTTTGACTGAAATGCAAGCAACATCCAGGACTTCTTTTCAGGAAAATAAACCAGAACTAAGAAGTCCATGGGTCATCATCCGAAATCAATGCTTAATCAGACAAAAACAAACAAACAAACAAACAATACATGTTGAGAGAGAAGTACCTTTCCATGGATACGCTGTTTCTGATATGCCAACAGCCAGGAATTCTCTTGTGATCGAACCATTTAGCTTCAACAATTTCTTTGACTGTGTCAGAGCTGGTAATTTTACCACCAACATACACCACGTAATGTCCAAGACCTGCAAAGACATTCATCAACAGCTTGACTCTCAGTCAACTTCTTGCAGCATCCGATTTGTAGCTCCTTTAAATTTTTTAAATTCGAGAGATCTGGTAATCTTTCTAAGTTCAGAGTCTTTAAGAATTCCAATCCATTAACGCCATGAATCTCGGTTGGATTCTCGAAGTTTGCAATCCTTAGATGCTTCAAGTTCTGAAGGTTTGACAGATCAAGAACTTTTAAGGAACCACACTCATTAATCTCCAACCTTTCCAAGGACCCCAATCTGCCAATACCTTGAATCTCTGTTAGATTCTCGCAGCCTTTAATCGCTAGACGCTTCATGCTTTTTGGTAGACTATGTAATGTTTCCAGGGATTCACACGAACTGATATTCAATTCCTCTAAGACTCCCAACCTGTCAAAACCACAAATCTCACTTAGATCCTTGCAGCCTAGGATTTCTAGCTTACTCAAATTTTTGGGCAGATCTGATAATCTTGGAATGAGCGGGCAATTTACTATTATCAATTCTCGCAGGGACTCCAATTTGCTGAGGCCTGGAATATGGGTCAACTTCCCACAGGCGACTATCTCCAATATCCGCAACTCTTTCAACCTTGAAAGATCAGCAGGTAATACATATCTGTAACTCTTGTAAGCATTCATTTTCAGGGCGCTCAATCTCGGACAGTTCCCAACTACTACTGATGATTAAGCTTTTCGAATCTTCCAGGTATCGTAATGTATCCTGTCCATGACCAGCTTGAATATCAGTCAGCTTCTCGCAGTATGTGACACTTAGTTTCTCTAAATTTTGAAAGTTTGAGAGATTTGGTAATCTTACCAAGGATGTACACCCTCCAATAACCAAGATCTTCAAAGACTCCATCCATCCGTTACCAGTTTGAATCTCAGTCAGCTTCTCACTGTTAATGACCTTTAGCTTCTTTAACTTTTGAAAATTTGACAGATCTGGTAATATTTCTAAGGACTCGCATCCAATAATATTCAGAGTCTCTAACAATCCATTGACGCCATGAATCTCGGTTAGATTCTTAGAGTGTCCAATCTCTAGACTCTTCAAGTTTTTAAAGTTTGACAGATCGAGTATTTTGAAGGAATCACACGCACTCATCTTCAACCCTTCCAAGAACATACCTTGAGATGTTACTTGAATCTCACTTAAAATCTCACTTAGATTCTTGCAGTCGCTAATCAGTACATGCTTGACGCTTTTTGGCCGAGGTAATCTCTCTAGAGATCCACAGGAACTGATATCCAATTCGTCTAAGACTTCCAACTTGTCTAAACCACGAATCTCACTTAGATTCTTGCAGTTGCTTATCAGTACATGCTTGACGCTTTTTGGCAGAGGTAATCTCTCTAGAGATCCACAGGAACCGATATTGAATTTCACTAAGAATTCCAGCCTGTGTAAACCACGAATCTCACTTAGATCCTCGCAGCGTAGGATCCATAGAGAACTCAAATTGTTGGGCAGATCTGATAATCTTGAAATGAGTGGGCATCCTGCTATCATTGATTCTGGCAGGGACTCCAATCTGCTGAGGCCTGGGATATGGGTTAACTTCCCACAGTCCTTAATCTCCAATATCCGCAGCTCTTTCAACCTTGAAAGATCAGGAGGTAATCTCTCTAATGATGTTGCCCCATTTATCCTTAACTCTTGTAAGCATTCATAGTACTCAAGGTGCTCAATCTCGGACAGTTCGGGACATCGGATGATCTGTAATTTCCTCAAGCTTTTCGAATCTGGCAGGTAGGGTATTTTTCTCAATGATGTGCAGTCCTGTACCTTCAACGTCTCCAGAGAACCCATCCCCTCACCTTCAAAATCAGATATGACTTCATTCCAGGACAGCTTTAAAGTCCTCAGATATTTCAAGCCCCTTAGTTTTGGTATCTTCTTTAAACTCCCACAGCCTTCAATGTTGAAGTCCACCAGGGAATACAATTCCTCGTCAACGCCTTTAATTTCTTCTAGCTTGCTGCAACTACCAAGATCTAGTCTCTGTAAATTCTTCAGGCCTCCTAGTGTACTTGATAGTGTTACCAGTGAGCGGCAACACGAGGCATAAAGGCTAGTCAAACTTGAGGGAAGACCTGAGAGGGACTCAAGTCGGTTGCAGTGACTTATATCAAGCGATGTCAAGGAGGTCAGGCAACCCAATTTCTCCGGCAGCTTTTGTAGAGTGCGGCATCCTTTTAAATTGAGACTTGCAAGAGAAGTCAACCGACAAAGTTCATTTGGGAGCTCCACCAGACTTCTACAATTACTTAAATTAATTACTTCCAAGGAGATCAAGTGGCCTAGCTTCTCCGGCAAAGTGACTAGACTAGAACATCCACTCAAATCAAGCCTTTTGAGTGACGTCAACTGGGGAATTTCACTCGGCAGATCCTTCAGGTGCTCGCAGTAACCCATATCTAATATGATCAAGTTCTTGAGATAATAAATGGATTTATCCATCACCTCCAATTCTCCACAACTATAAAGAATCAATAACTCCAGGCGTTGATTGCTTGAAACATCAGGAGTTCTAGATAATTTATGACAACCCTTGAGAATTAGAACTTTCAGCGAGACAACCACCTACAAAATTGCATATATGTAGTAATTAGCTCGAGAAGGACAAAATAGAGATTTTCTTTTTTCATGCAAGATTTCACTATTAACAAATTACATGAAGTAGAAAATTAATTCCTCCAAACCTTAATGTGCTCCCCAATCCATTCGTCTGATATATCAGAAAAGGTTAGATCAAGAATAACCAACTTTTTTGGATTGAAGTTGCACAGTTGATATTTAGACAGACGGAAATCTCTCCAACGAAGCCATCTTAATTTTGAAAAAGAATTGATGATGTTCTCAGGAGAATTTCTTCTAGCTGATATGTTACTATAAGAAAATGCATAATCAATATGAAGTAAGCTCAGTTCTGTCATTGAAGCAATTCCTTTACTGGGAATCAGTTTATCTGGTTGTGATCGAACATGGAGTCCTTTAACAGTACTTGTTCCCTACAATGACAACCTCAATTGAGTAAGAATAAAAGAATACATAATTCACAAAACTCCTCACAAAGAATAATATATATATATATATATATATATATATATATATATATATACAAGGGATAATTACTATTGCCCCCCCCTCATTTCTAACGGTGTTAAGTGGCTGTTAACATCAGATATGAAATGTCTATTTAGCCCTTAGAATTCAGAAGTCAAAAATATTGCATTACCCTCATTTATAGAAACTATATTAAATGTCAATTATATCCTTAAAATCTTATATTTTAGAATTAGTTTTGGATTTGGTGGGACCACATACTTATGGTTGTTGAAACGTTCATATTCCACTTAAAATTTTCATTTCACTATGATGGAAATTTTACAAACAAATTAGCATATAAGATGCTAATTGATAGAAAATTTGGTAATATATATTACGGTCAGCATATATTAGGTGATTTTCAATTTCCAATTTTGAATTAAATTTGATATATGTTAATATTTTAATTTTAATTTTAAGTTTTATTTAATTATATTCATTTATTTGGTGATTTCTTTTTAGAGAAGAAAAATCACATCTTTCCTTTATTCGGTCGTTTATTTTTAAAAAGAAAAGTGAATTTAAAGTTAATTTTTCCCCACAGTTAATTAAGGGTAGTATTATAACTTGACAAAAGAGTAAATAAATAAAAAGATAATTGCGGGGTTATTTTTGGGATTCTGAATAAATATATAGATGCCACATCATCAGTAAACTAATGGAGTCTAACTGTAGGGGGGCATTAGTAATTGTATACAAAGTTAAAGGTTGGATTAGCAATTTTAAAAAGTATAGGGGCTAAAGTAGTAATAAAATCAAAGTACAATGGGGCAACAGTAATTATCCCATATATAAATTATTCAAAACTTACCGTCAATGTATCGAGTACCTCAAAGGTCTCCTTCTCCAACCATATTCGAGAACGTTTTCCTACTTCGCGTCCATTTTCTTGATGAACAATATATCTTCCCAAATCCCGAAGTTGATCATGCATCCTTAGTTTATTATCTTCATCGATCTTTAGTAACGACCTTGCACAGAGAGCATCAACTCCCTCTTCAGGGAGAAAACCACACTCATTCCAAAAGTAACATGCAATGTCTTTATCCTCTCCAATTAAAAAACAAGCAATGTCAAGAAAAATTTCTTTCTCCTCAACATCTAACTCATCATAACTTACTTTCAACTTTTCAATGACATTGGTATTGGGAAACTTTTGCAATTTCTTTAACACATTTTCCCATTTTGATCTTACTTTCCTTGGATTTAGAGATGAGCCTACAACTTCAAGATCTAGAGATGAGCCTACAACTCTAAGAGCCAAGGGAAGTCCTCCAGTGGTTTCCACTATCTTTTTTGAAAGATCCAAATATTCAATTGGAGGTTTATCAGCTTTAAATGCATAATGGCTGAAAAGGATAAGTGAATCTTCTGAACCCATTTCTTGGGGTTCATAAGTCCTTTGGTTTGGGGCAGCTATGAGGTCCGTTCTTCTAGTTGTGAGAATGACCCTACTTCCACGACCAAAGCATTCACCATTTCCAACCAAAGACTTTACTTGATCACTTCCATCCACATCATCAAGCACAATAAGAACTTTTTTCTTGCTGAATTTTTGCTGCATCAGTTTAATTCCATCAGATCTAATTGGTAATATTTTGTTTTTCTTGACCCAAGATATCAGTGATAAGTTGGTTCTGCAAATATTCAATCCCATGCTTTTCAGCCTTGTCACGAACATCTTCAATGAATTTATGATGTTCAAAATGAATGAGGACTTCATTGTAAACAGCCTTTGCAATTGTTGTTTTTCCAATACCTCCAAGGCCACAAACCACTATAATTCTTTGGTCATTAGATTTAATGTCTAAACAGCCCAGCATATTTTCAATATGAGATTGAATTCCAACTATGTTCTCAAGAAGAATGGAACGACTCTTGTGCAATTCAATACAAATTGTTTTAACAACTTCCTCTATTAACTTCCCTTCGTACCTGCATAGTTGAAACCAACTCAATAGTAATAAAAGGATTAGGTGATGAATGATATATATACCAAAACTGATTAAGAATGCTTAACAGGGAATAAACATTAAGTGGATTTATATTTGGGTTTCATTTGTTTGCTTTCATTTTTGCATGAATTCTATATCACAATTGTCCATAATAGTTATAGTAGTTTACCAAGGGTTGCATTAGGCTGAAGTTCTCCATCTAACTGTTCATTATGTTCTTTCAGACAAACAACTTACAGGGATAATATAATATAAAAAGAGCTTGAGGATCTTCTCATGTTCACAAAAGTTATTAAAAATATTAGTTAAAATGACAATTTTTCTAGAGACCTACTAAATTGAAAAACAAGTCCATGCAAAATTAAAATCAGCCTCTTCTTCATTTATTTATTTTTTCTTATATAGTAGATCTAGTCAATTTTAACTTAATTTAAATAAAAAAAATCTATAAATAAAATTATGTTTTAGCTAAGTTAGGAACATAAAATAAAAAAATTACAATGAATTCCGGTAAGTAAAAATTTATTAAAAATAAAGTGTTTTGAATTTTAATTTACCCATAAATAAAGTTGAGTTCCAGTTATTTATTTTCTTATCTAGTAGATCCAACTTGGTGACTTAATTTATGGTGGAAAAATTAAAAGAAAAAATTACGTACAAACCATACCTTAAATTTTATGGAACCAATAAAATAGAAGAGTTGTGTTAGACTTACATGCCCTCCTTCAAATGCCATCCATCTACTTTTCCAACTCCTTTTAGAGCTTCTTTCCATTGTTGCACGATTGGCTCTTCCTTCTGGTGTTCTCCAAAGATTTTTGCAATTATTTCTATTAGCCACTTCAACCATTTGTTGAAGAGCATTTGGTATTCTCTAGAAGCATTTGCAGGGAAGTTTTTCGTGTTTCGCACATCTCTTGGTTCAATTTTGTAGAAAATGGGAAAGACCATCTGATTATTTGTTTCCTTGCACTGGTGTATCTTGACCAGTTCATTGAAACACCATTTGCTAGAAGTATAACGCTTTGAGAAGATGGGAATAGAGATTTTTGACTCTTCGATTGCAGCGATTAGCTCTGGACCAATCTCGTATCCTTTGGGGAGTTCATTTTCATCCCTGAAAGTTTGAACTCCAGCTTTGATCAAAGCACGATAAAGATGATCAGCAAAATTAGTACGAACATCTTCGCCATGAAAACTCAAGAAAACATCAAAACGTCTACTTTCAGACGATGAAGAGGAAGAGGCGGAGGAGGTTGCCATTCGATCGATCCTTCCAAATGTGAACGCTGGCTTTTCTGAAGTGAAGTGGGTATTCTGAAGTGTGATGATCTACTTCACCGAAAGTAAAATTGGAATTGGCAAAGAGACATAAAGAAAAACACAAAATCGTTACAGCTGTTGTCTTAATACTTTTTGATGAAGGGACCCAACAGAAATTGCATTGAAAGTTTGAAACTTTCAAATATAGAAATTTTGAAAAATAGAAAGCAAAACCAAATCCCTCAAAACCAAGAAAACCTCAGAAAACTCCCTTCCGCAAAGTTTTATACCCTTTGTTTGCTTAAAAAAAGAAGAAAAAAAAAAAAAAAATCAAATGACTTCTTTTGACCATATTACAGGATTGTAGTTGCGTGGTGTGTCTACTTCGTAAGAATTAAATGATTATTATACCCATTTTGTTAGATTGTATCATTTTATATCGACCCAAGTTATTATTATTATCCCTTTTTATGTTGGTTAATGATAATATATAATATTCACTGTACCTTTAAATTCAACTTCAAATAAGTTTACTTCACTATTAAAGGGTGCTCAATAGGTAATGATCGGCATTTCTTAATGAAAATGTCATAAATTCCACACTTCCTTTGATATATGTAATAGTCTCCACTCTTCTTAATGTAAAGCTACCAATTCTCAATCAAATATTATAATAACAATAATAATAATGATAATAATAAATTATAAATTGCACGTTTTAGTGAGGCCTAAACTTTAAGTTACACGCTTTAGTGTCCTAATTTACAAATTACATACTTTCAAAATTACAAGTTGTACGCTTGTAACTTTCCATTCAAAAATTCTATTAAGTCAAGTGTGAAATATTCACATTACCCTTAATATGGTATAATGACCATTTTACCCTCAATTCATATATGAACGTGTAATTATTCAAATACCCTTTTAATATTAAATTACGTAAATACCCCCAACACCTCTTTTTAAATTTACAGCTTCAATAATTCAAATAACCCATTTGAGATAAATTACCGAAATACCCACCCCCACACACACCTATTCTCTCATCGTCTTCGAATAATAATAATAATTTTAATTTTTTTCCCAAAAACAGAAAATAACCAAATTTATTATTGTCGGATCTTATCACCGCTACTATGAAATAATCATCAAACTCATTTGACGGCTTAACCTAGTCAATGGTTAGGGTTGCGCAGGTGAGAGAGATCAACTATGGAATTTAAGGAATGGGGTTGTAGCATGGTTTGGGCAATAGATGTTAAAGTTTATAATGTGTTCTACTAGACAGAGATAACAATGCCACATTTTTCACCAAGAAAATCAAAGACAAGTTACTATAACAACAATGCAATCTTGCAATGGAGACGAGAACCACAAGTTGTTCTTGGCTTTGAGGCACTAGAAGGGTCGGAGACAATGTAGCTAGGTTGTGTGGCCTTGGTCGTCCAATGCATCACAGCCAAAACAAATGCAACAATCATCCAAATGTTGTCAATGTTTTTCAATCTTTCATTTTCTTAATTTGGAAATTGAAGATGTTTCTTCATCCATCTCTTGTAAGTGAGATTTTAAAGAGGAAAAAGAGAAAAAACAAGTGTGAATAATGTGGGGATATATTAGTAATTTCATATATAATTTTAAAATAAATTTATTAAACATTGGTGAAAATGTAAAATCATATTTTTAAAATAACTCGGTCAAAACTTTCAACTAAAAAAAAAGGGAAAACGAGAAGAAGTAGAAGAAGATCAGACCTCATGGAATTCAAATAAACTTACCAAAAAAACATGAATTGAGGTTATCAATCCAAATATTGTGTGGTGACATGGTACAAAGAAAAGCTAAAATTATTAAAATAAACCCAAATTTTGGAAATTTATTTTTTCTAATTTAGGTGCATCTCATTGATTAATCAAAAGATAAAGATTTCTTTGGCTTTATTAATTGTAGAATGATAATTTTATATTATCTTTTCTTAGATTCTACCACTTTCTTTTGATATTTTTGACTCTTGTAGGAAGAATAGCTATTGTATTAATGCATTTTTTTTAACATTTGTAACACTTTGTATAAAGATTCTTTTTTACTTTGGTAAGACTTTGTATCAAGATTCAGCAATTCAAATACTTATATAGCAATTTACTCAAGTAAGAAGATTTATAGATTGATTCTTATTCTTCACTCAATAGATTCTGATCCTTTCAAAATGTGAATGGTGGGTATGATGATTATATTCTATGCCAAATCAATATTTATAACAGTCTAATTTTTTTTTATGTAACTATGGGCCCTTAACAAAGTAGTTGTAGAGCCAAAGAAGAAGATGAACTTACAAGTGTTGAGTGGAAAGAATTCAGCTACCCTTGGGGAAGATAGGCCTATGATTTATGTAGTACTAATCTTTTGTCTCATTGGTTCTCTCCTTAGTAGTTGCGTCATCCATGCTGCTTTTAGTAATATTCCCCCCCCCCCCCCCGAAACAAAATATACACTCGCCAGCTAAAAAAAAAATCCATGCTAGTTTTATCACAAGAGTCCTGATTATGTGCAGCATGATTCTCACCCTTTTCCCTTTTCTATTATTGCATTAGTATTTTTGAGCTTTGGCCTTTTGTATCCGATGCTATTGGTTTATTCCTGACCTCACATCAATTTTTTCCGAGGATGCAGAGTCGAGCCCCTTAGTCGACTCGATTGGTTTAGATGATTGGACCACTGATTTGGGACCAAGCAAATTCTTCTACAACATGAGCCCCTCAATCCATTGGGTCCCCGCATCGTGATCGGGCCAATGTAGTGCTCCAATGCATGAGTGTCATGAACATTGGTTCTAATTCGGATTTAACTTACAATTCCAAATTATCCCAAACAAAGAAAGGATTATAATGCGCAACGTTGTTGTTGTTTTCCTTCTTTTTTATTCTTTCTTTTTTTTTAGTAAAAAATGTGCAATGTTCACTGTTGCAAATCTAGTGTTCATGGATGGAATTTTGAGGGTGGAAAATACTTGGGTGCAAGTGTTCTAGGGCAAAGAAGGGTTTTGAAGGGCTCTTGAGGATGGGGGGTCTTGCTCGCAAGCGTTGTCGAATATTTGGGACCTTCCTCTCCTATTCTCAGTAATATGGAGTCCTTTCGGATGTTTCTGGACTCTTTTCTTGTAGCTTCAAATGATCCTAGCTCTCTGTTGTTCTAGTATTGTGGGGAGGAAGAAGCTAAATTTTTAGATATGTCTGGTTAGATATTTCTTTAGCCATTTCCTATTGCTTTCTACCAAGACCCATAAATAGAAAAGCGCCATCAGTGGATAACCAGGTCCCCTTATCCTTGCTTATAGTTTTTCTTGATTTTTTGCTAAATCTAATATTTTTGTTTGGAAGATGTTGTTGGTTCAATCTTTGTCGTTTCTGTTCAAAATTTTCTTAATCTTGCTTTGCTCTATTTTTTCTGTGCTTTGTCCTTCTTTCTTCTATGACTATTATTCTCTATGTGTGCTGTTTTGTTACCTTTACTTCATCTTTTTACTTGCCTGTTATGATTTGTGGTCTACTCCCTTCAATGGGATTTTTTGGGGTTTAGCTTCGTTTATCTCTTTATCATTTCCTTTGTGGCTATCTCTTCTTTCTTTTATTTTTTTGGGTAAACCTCTATGGGTCTCAAGAGTTGGTTTTTGTTAACTTGAAATGTGTGTGGACTCGGTGGAAAATTTACTATTCAGAGGCTAGTTCGTTATTAAAAAAGCATGACCCTAACATAGCTTTTTTGTCACATCCCCCCAGTCGGTACCCTAACTGGCATACCCAGGAGTGTGATCCACAGCTCCGAAGATCAAGTATCGAGGAAATCATCCTCCCACATATACAATAACATAATCATAAACAGGAAAAATCAAGGTTTTAATATTATAAACAAAAAATTTAAATCAGGAAATGAATAATCAATATAATCAGAGTGCGAAAATGATACCAGATGTAATCACATCAAAAGAAGTAGAGTGAGGCGGAAACTCACTCCACAAATACAGCGGAACTTAGTACGTAAGTCTAAAAAGAAATACAATTGTTTCTAAAGAAAAGCAAGAATAGAATGTTCAAAGTAAACTACGCGTTTTCTAATTTATAGATGACATCTTCAAAATAGTGGACTTCATCAATCCAACATAGATGTTCCAGCTCTACATTACGTCTAATCGTAGTACGCAATGTGATTGCTCGAGGGATCATCAGAGTAATCTTCATTGTTGCCAGCACCTTGCGTATAGTACGCTTCATCGGTTTGCACTTCATTGTACTGTCCTTCATAGTAGTCAGTACCTGTAGAATAATCTAACAAAAAGATTGCACAAAAAGGAGTGAGTTCGATTGAACTTAGTAAGCCAAGTTAACTCATAACAACATAAATAACATACAACAGATCATAACAAGATGCAATGCAATATGAAACAGATAATGTATGTATGCATCTAAACTCTATGTATGCTGGTCTCTATTGGTAGACATGCTTTAAGTCATAGCACCGTACTTCTTTGGGTAGGTCTCAGATCACTCGGCTCCGGTTGGTAGTGGGTAGGAACACCTTCCAGACAATCCATGGTTGGGGGTTAAGTCACCGCTCTCTCACGTCACCATTGGTCTAAGTACTGGCGCATGTCAGGGTAAAGCCTAGCCCAATGCAAGTCATCTACTCAGTCACATCAACTCAGATCCAGATACGTCCATTCCTCCCCTCTCGGGATCCTTTCCGGTATCCTTCACACTAGAGTCAGCGTATTCCCTCTCAGACTACGGACTCATCAACCCTATTGGTTATCCACATATGATAAACGGGAAGCTCTCATGTCCTCTCACTGGTTGGTTACCGGTCTTGAGCGCCCATGAGCCCAAGTCTATCCATATGCAACCCTCCAATAAATGGCCCCCACAATGTGATTCCCGTTCTCTCACGGGTTGATTACCGGTCTTGAGCACTCGTGAATCACATTGCTACCACGGGTCGTTCAATCTCAATTCCCTTCCGAATCAGATCTGATATGATGGGGACATCCTAGCCAAACACTGCTAGAAAGTCCTAGGTATGACACCTAATGATTCGGGAAAGCGTCAATGGGCAACCCCGGAAACATCCCATACTATTTTCGGTAATGTCCAAGGACAGAAGTGTCAAAAGGACACCTCTCAATCCCAAACCATACCTAATCAAACACATTCTCAGATCAGTCATGTCATATACAATCAACACTTCATCATATATAAGAGAATATAAAAGCATGATCCAATTATTAAACAATATAGTAATAAGCAATTCATATAAGCTTGAATAATGAAAAAGAAAACATAAGTGAAGTGCTACTGTACTTACAGTAGTACATCAGAAGTATAAAATACAAGAACAGTAAATAAACTCAGAGTTTCTTAAAGTAGAAACCAGAGAGTATATGATCTATGTTATTATGAAATAACTATCCTTACCTTGATTATCGCCGAAGATAATCCAAAGATCAAAGAGAGCGACTCCAAACTTAGCAAATAAACCCCTAACAATCATAGATATAACATTAGGAAAGATGCCTAATAGATCAAAGAGAAAACGAATCAAACTGAGCGAAAAATGAAGCTACTGACATCATTGGTCGATTGCTTGGTCTACTAACACAGTCAACCAATCGACTCAGTACGGAATTGCAGAAACTAGATTAGTCATAACTTCTTCGTTTGAAGTTGGATTGATCCGAAATTCGAAGGGGAACTTCCTAGAACGTATTAGAACTATATGGGAAGGTAAAATCATCAAGTCAAGGTCAAGAGATGGGTTCTTGATTTGAACCAAGAAGTTAGGGTTTCAATCTTATGGCTCTCATGAAAAGGCTAGGGTTACAAGATGAAAGGAAAATAATTGCTAACAAAAAAATCATTGAAAGAGAGTTTAGATTAACATAAATATAAGTCATGTGGTTACCCTCACATGGGAGGTTACCCAAGGGTTTCAAAAAGATCAAACAAGGGTCAGGGATTCAAGAAAAGTTCCGGGTTAGGGTTAAGATCACGATGATGATCATAGATCTCAAGGAATAGAATGAGATCATGGAATAGATGGTTGCAAGAGTGCAGCATCTTCTTCCTGATCTCAATCAAGAACAAGATCGAAGAAAGAATAATTTAAAATTCAGAAGAGGTACTAACCTTGAATTGACAGATTAGAGATGAGAGGCTTCAAATCTGTAAAGGAATCTTCGAAATCACCGGAAAGAGTTTTGGATAGGTCTTCCCACGTTCACAAAGTATTTAGGAGGTAGCCGTAACTAAGAAACTGGAAGTAGGGTTAAATAGAGAGTGAAAATGTAAAATCCAGCCCAAACCTAACCAAGATACCCTGATTGCTTTGAGATGAAGAAAGACTTGTTTAATGTTAGACCTTGATTTCAGTGTTATTATCTTTGAAAGCCTTAGGAAGTCATGCCAGACCTTTCCCTTAGGGTAGATCTGTAATATCCGGCATTATCCTAACCTTGACCCGGCCCGGAATCTGTTATGTTTGTAGGTCCAAAGACCTGAAGTGGGGGGAAAAGAGACTTGTGGACCCTTTTGGTTGATGATTTGGTGTCGGAGCCCAAGCCCATGGACATTGACGATGATGCCCCTCACTTGAGAGCATTGTCAGTGTTGGTTTTGAATCTGCGCACCGAAGAGGGGTGCATTAGTTGAAATACCTAATGAACTCCTGTACTCAATCCAAAGGTATTTCCCAAAACTAGACTTATTGATTGACTTGTAGGAGAAAACCCCACTCAATTTGACCCCATATAGCCCTCCAAATCCTTGTCCGAAGTTGCTGAATTATGTCTGGAAAATCCTGCTTGCGCATCGAAGAAGGTGAGCCTATTTGGTGAACCTAATGAACTCCCATGCTTGATCCGAATGTATTTCTGGAAACTAGACTTCTTGATTGAATTTTAGAAGAAAACCCCACTCAATTTGACCCCGTATAGCCCTCCGAATCTCTGTTTGAAGTTCCTGAACTATTTCTGGATTTTCTGCTGAAACCTGTTACCTGTTTTGGTCGATGCCATCAACCAAGGACCATCGACCAAAGTTGCCCATAATCGAGAAAAAAGATGCTTTTGGATATTCCTTCATCTATTTAAGTGAAACCTCAAACCTAGAACCATATTTTACTCATTTCAACACCTGAGAACGTGGGAAAGCTCCTCTTAGGCTCCTCCTTAGCTTAGGTGATGATTTTCTACAAGAATCATTGTCTCTCTTCTCCATCTATCATTTTCCAAGGTATGATTCTCTCTCTTTCTCTCTATTCTACTCACTTATCTTCTTCTTTTTACCGATGAGACCATGGCCAAGGTGTTGCAACCTTGCAAACACCTTGCCATGAATGTCTCTTCCCATTTATACTTGCTTTTCCTTCATTCTTGCTATGCCTCACTTGCATCTTGATCCTTGCATATGCATTACCATGATTCTTTGTGTAACAACTTGATTTCTTATACTAAACTGAGATGTGGAGTATGATTAGTCTAATCTTTGGCTTGCAAATGATTGTAATCATGTTCCTAACCTATTCCCCAACTAATTCTCTAGCTTCCCTTTCAATTACATCAATTTCTCATGAATTCTAGGATTCTTGTCTTTAGAACATAGGACCTCAATTTGGGGGTTTTCATTTGGACCATTGGATTGTGATAATACTTGCTAGGTAGTGCTCTTACATTGTTATGAATCATCCCTCCAAGCTTCGGATCGATCCGACCCCGGAAGACCAATTTAGGACCAAAATCCCCAAAACCCACTATTCTTTCCCGAAGACATTTTGGTCGATCCTCTTTGGTCGATGCCATCGACCAAAGACCATCGACCAAAGTTGTTATTGACAGTAACCTTAGCCAGTTTTGACCCATTTGATATCCGATCTTCCTGATTTCTTCTCTAACTTATTATTGATGTTTGTTTAGGGCCTTAACATTACTTTTGGACCATTTCTTGGTAATTCTCGATTCATCATCAACTCAACCTAAGGTAAGGACGGTTGTTACCATAATTACATAGATTATGTGATTCTTGCTTCTATGTTAGAGACTTAGTAGATTTACCTTCTTTATCATATTTCCTACATTATATGACTGTTATAAGTACTTCAAGTATAGTAGTGCCATGTTTACATATTCTTTTGTTGTCATGATTATGTATTCTTAATAAATTCATATGTAATTGATCATGTTATGGTATGTATCTTTCTATATGATGATGTATCAAATGTATACGATATGATGGACTTGAGTATGTGATTGCTTATGTATAATTTGGGATTGGGGAGTGTCCTATTGATGGTTCTGTCCTTGGGCATTGGAGGGAATAGTATGGGATGTTCTCCGAAGATGCCTATTGACACTTTCCCAGGTTATTCGATGACATACATAGGATTGTCTAGTTGTTTGGCTAGGATGTCCCTATCGTATCAAACCCGAATCGGAAGGGCATTGAGACCGAATGACCCGTGGTAGTAGTTGGGATTTGTGGGCACTCAAGACCGGTAATAAACCCTTGAGAGGTCATAAATCTCATTGTGGGAACCATTTATTGGTAGGGTTGCAAATGGATAGACTTGGGTTCACAGGCGCTCAAGACCGGTAACCAACCTGTGAGAGACGTGAGAGCTTCACATTTACTATTTGTGGATGACCAATAGGGTTGATGAGTCCGTAATCCGGGATTGCGCTGACTCTAGTGTGAAGGATACCGGAAAGGATCGCCAGGGGCGAGGAATGGACGTATCTGGATCTGACATGATATGACTGAGTAGATGACTTGCATTGGGCTAGGCTTTACCTTGACATGCGCCAATACTTAGACCAAATGGTGATGTGAAAGAGCGGTGACCGACACCCCAGCCAAGGTTGTCCGGAAGGTTTCAGGACCCAATTCCCACCGGCTTGAGTGATTGAGACCTACCCAAAGAAGTATGGTGCTATGACTGAAAGCATGTCTACCTTAGAGACCAGCATTCTTAGAGTTAGAATCATAATTGCATCATGTGTTTCATATCATATTGCATCATGTTATGGTTTGTATCAAATGGTTTATGTTTTATGGAATAACCTGCCTTGCTAAGTTCTTTTGAACTCACTCCTTTTTGCAACATCTTTGTTAGACTCTATTGCAGGTACTACTACTGTCGACTTTGACAATCAACACTCTAAAGACCAAGTTGATGACCCGTACCCCACTGGTCATGGTGTACAAGTTGATAAAGACTAGTAGTCCGAGATTTGGACTTATCTGGAGCAGTTCGGCCTTTGCACTTCTGTGCTAGTGTTGGGATATCGTTCCATTTTCTTTTTAACCTTTTTATTTGATTTGTCGAGACTGTAGTTTAGTTTGTTCCCTTGTCATTTTGGGAACCGGTTGTAACCCTTAATTTTAGTCGATCTACTTTCCGCTATTATTATAGGATGGGTTTCCTCCCTCCTTTTCACACTTGATTGTTTATCCTAATTGAATCATTTCCGCACTCTAATGTTATTTGTGAATCCTTCTGAGATCTTTTCTCGACTTTTATTATTAAATTATTTGGATACAAAGATTTGTTTTTGCTTTTGATTATATTATTGTGCTAAGTGACTATGATCGTTCCTAAACTTGATCTTTTGAGCTGTGGATCACTCCACCGGGTATTCCAAATAGGGTATCCCCTGGGTGGATGTGACAGAAAAACCCTAAAATCGGATTTTCTCGGATTTAACACACAGTTGGTCTACTTCTTGGTCGACTGGCCCAGTAGACCAATGAGTCGACCAGTCAGGTTAGCAAGGCCAAAATAGGGAAATGGAGGCCCAACTCAAGTCCAAACCTCATGGGCTTTTGCACACACATCAAGTGACATACCTAGTGTGTAGAAATGCCTTCAAACCAAGTCAGATAATACTCCAAGTTCTTCACCTAATCTCATCTTCAGACAGGTGCAGCTTCCTTTCCAAATCTGCACAGACTTCCAACTATGGAACTCCATCATCAACATCCATGGGTTCAAAGTCAAACACCATGTCTTCTACTGAGATGGCCCATAGTTGGCTTCTTCCTTTACTCCGGGTCTTCGGACCTAAAAACAATCGGGTTTCCGGGTCAAGGTCAGGGTTAGGTTAGGGCTAGGTTTCACATTTTTCTTGTGAGACCAAGTGCTCCGTGACCTGAGAACAGCTAAAGTGACACTTGAGTAGGGACAGGCCAGCAAGGAAGGACACGTTGAAGCTGAAGAGGACCACAATTCTGGGTTTCTACGTTGCTCTTAGAGGATGGGAAGGAAGCTGGTGTACCTGGAGGATTATGCTTTTTGAGGAATATGAAATATTTGTTGTTGCTTTGTTTACTGCTGTTTGTTGCCATTTGCTTTTCTACTTTTAGTGTTTGGTTAGTTGTTTTGTTGTTTGGCCTGTTTTGCAATGATTACCGGATCAATTTCAAACCCTATGTCTAATGGTTGCTAGGAGTTGTATAAAGGTGATATAAGGAAACCTAAGAGGCAATAAGAGTTGATATTTCCTCAATCCCCTGTTTCCCCTCTCCCTAAGGCTTTCTTTTTTGAGCTTCTTCCCCATTGTGTGTCTCAAATTCTAGAAAGTCAAAACAATTGGTCCAACCTGCCAGATCGCACCATGGTGGAAACACTTGCTTGGGGCAATTAGATGAGACTGTAAAAAACTTGAACAACACGGTAGCTGCTCAAGGAGAAACATTGTTGGAAATACAGAGGTTTGTGGGAGAGCAGAATACTTCCATGGAAGAATAGAAGAATGCCATTACAACAGTTGCTCTAGAGCTCTCAGTATTTACCAGCAGGTTTGATAATTATGTACAACAGCCCCAATCATCATCGGCTCCAACTCAACCACCACTGCTGTTACTCCAACAATGATCGCCTGCCTAGATCCAGCTTCATTTTCCTCAGCCCCATTCTACAACATTTAGGGCGTACCTTAAAGGTGGAATTTCCCCTATTTGATGGAACAGACCCTAATGGGTGGTTGTTCAAGTTCAAAGGGGTTTTCCAATACCTCTACAGAAGGGAGGATCCAAGGTTGTTGATCATACAATTCCACATGGATGGAGAGGCTCTCTAGTCGTTCAAATGGATGAAAAATGTTGGGATGATTCCAACTTGGGACGCCTTCTCTCAAGCAATGGTTTCCTGTGTTGGACCCTCATCCTTTGACGATCCAAAAGGAGCAATGGCCAAATTGATGTAAACTTTGACGGTGAGTGAATATCAAGCTAGGCTTGAGGTGTTAGCCAATCACCTCTTTGTTCTTGATAAGCTTTTTCATATCAGTGGTGGGTATGGCTTGCCTATTTGAGAGCGAACTTCAAGAGGTCCTATTCGAGTTATTCCAATTTCTTCTTGACCACCCTTGCTTCCAACACCCTCAAATAAACCACTGGCATTGCCATCATTGACATCTCCTCCGATCAAATGCCTGACTCCTATAGAGATGCAGCAAAGCAGGGAGAAGGGTTTGTGTTTTAATTGTGAGGAGAAATACTCCACAGGCCATAAGTGCAAGCATCGTCAAATGCTCTTGTTGGAGTTCGGGTGAGGAGATCCACCAAACGACAAGTGTTCTTCGACAACAGTAGAAGAAGTGGAGGAACCGACAGTGGAGGAAGGAATTTCGAATGAGATACTGTACCATTCATTACTGGGAACACATTCGACCACTACTCTGAGGTTCATGGGGAGCATTGAAGGATGATTGGTACAAGTGCTGGTAGACACATAATTTTGTTCAAGGAAAAATAGCTCAAATTTGGGGTTGACGGTGGAGCCGAAAATTTTGGTGACAGTCTTGGTCAGAGATGGGAACAAGCTGCTTTGCGAGGAGTTGATTTAGAATCTGCATCTAAAGGTACAAAACCACTCTTTATAAATTGCAGCATATACTTTACCAATTTTTGAGGCCGATGTTATAGTAGGTGTACAATGGCTATCTACACTTGGGCCCATAATATTTGATTATAGTAGGCTTACCTTGCAATTCAATATGAAGGGCTAGGAAGTCATGCTAGTGGGTAAAGCCCAACATGGGCCAGCCCAAGTTAATTTTCATGCAGTGAAATGGTAGCCGAAGCCTAAGTTTATTTGTAACTTTACAAATTAGAGTTGGATTTAAATACATGTTGGTCACAGGTTGTTGAGAACCCAGAGCTGCTTAGTTTAATAGGACAATATGGACCCATATTTGGGTTCAAACTTAAAATTGTATCAACTTTGGAGCTGTATGTTGGAAAAGGGTGCTTGGCATTAAAGCAGCTAACCAAAATAAGTGAGCTCACTGAACAAATTTTCACTGACTGGTGTCTCATGCTTTGTAAATCAAAAACATCCAAAGTCCCACAAAATATTGCAAGATGAAATTAATTCCATCTCAAAGGTCAAAAGTTTGGTGAGAGTCCTAGTTCGACTTCCTCGCACTCGATCTTGAATGTTGTGCTCATCCCTTCTAGGCAATTCCCCAATTCTTCTTACTTCCGGTCGACCTTCTCGAGCTCCTTGCAGATCCTTCCTGAAGTTCTAGCCTTCGTTTTGTTGTCTATTTTTCTGAGGGGAATGCCCTCGGGGCTGGGGAAAGTCATATTCCAGCCCTCCATGCTCGCCCTTGATCATCCTCCCGATCATGGAGATTAGGATGTCTGGGAGCTCCCAAGTGCCTGGCCATTGTCTGAAGCATTTGCTGCATCTCCAGAAATTGGATTTGCATCTGGTTCAACTACTCTTGTGTTACAAGTGCCATTCGAGTGTCATCATTTGGGTTATTCTGGCAAACTCTTCCGGCGACCTCTTCCTCTTTGTGGATTTCTCGATCGCGAACACGACTTCCTTCAGGGGGTTTCCTCCCGGAGGAGGGGAAATACCTTGATTCCTTAGCGTGGCAGATCTCGTATCAACCATGGCTTTTTGAAGCTTTTCCCACAGACGGCGCTAAATGATGCGTCCAAAATTTGCTCAACCTTTAAGTCCTTGGGGAATGACCTGCAAAATAGTGTTTGATGTGGCCCGATCGTTGGGTCGGGAGGCCACCTCCGAAGTCTAAGTTAGAAATGGAACTGATCACAAAGCTCTGACTAGTTACAGAGCTTGAATTGAATATAGTAAGGGGGGGGGACGATTCAGATACCTTCACTGTGGATAACTCTCTCGTTAAATAGGTTTTACCTTTGATTCTCGATAGTTGGATCTGTTCGTGTATCCTCTTGATGGCTGTTTGATTTTAGGGTTTTACCCCTTTTCTGTAGACAATGGCAGTTACCACGATGAGCATGATTGCCCACCTCATGCTGGTAGGGTTTCTTCACCCTCACATAACTGATGGACTCGAACCATGAACTGGTCTCGACCATAATTGGATCGTACTCGATTGGAATAATTGACCCGACTGTGGTTCATCCTGGTTCGGTACTATTTTATCCACATCAATATGATAATTACCCATCCCCAATGTTTCAACTTTGGTTTGCAAAACTAGCTAAACAACATCTACTTTAATGGAGGGTTGTAATGGAAATGTAGCAAACGTGTATAAGTGCTTTAAGTAATTTAATGAATGTTTTTCTTTTATTAAAAAAAAAAAAACAAAAGATGGGTTACAATGACCACAGTGCAATCCTACGACAAAGAGGAGAACCATAAAAAGTTTTTCTTGCTTTGAAGCATCATAAGGGTTACTGACAATGTAGGACTTTGCTTGGGTCCTACGCATTTAATGTGCAGAACCGTTAAGCCAAACATGATGGGCGAAGATCGAAATTTCGATCTCGACATTGAAATTCAACGATCGAGATTCAATTTTGACCGAGATTTTGGATCTGATAGTCCGAAATCTTGGCTTGACGGTCATACGTATTAAATGTGCATGACCCAAACAATTTCGAAAAATGTAGCTAGGTTGCGGGGCCCTAGTTTCCCAGTGCATCACTCCCAAAACGAAGGCCACAATCAACCAAATGCTACCAGTGTTTTTTAATCTTGCATTTTCTTGATTTGGGAAATTATTCTTAGAAGCGAGATTTTAAAGAAGGAAAAAGAGAGAAAGGAAAGGGTAATAATGTTTGGTATACAGTAGTAAATTAATATAGGGTTTTGAAATGAATTTATTAAAGATTATTGAAAATGAAAAATCACATATTATAAATCATTAATGATTTGAATTTACTTTTATTTATTATATATAAATCATGATTTACACGGGTATTCTTTTGTTGGTTTAAGAAACTAATTTTTTAAATTAAAAAAGATATAATAGAACCTCCACACAATTAGAGAAAATATTCTTACCTTTTAAATAAATAACATATTAGAAGGATCTATTGACATTTTGATTTATTGTGGGATGATATCGTAATTAAAAATAACTATGGGAGTAACAATGACAATTTGTTAAAAAGAAACTTCTGGGAAGCATCACCCACAATTGAGTCTGACGTTTAATGTCCTCTATGAAATGTTTAAGCGTGAAAATTTTTCAACTCATTGCCCAATGCCCAATATCATCATATATTTTCCAACTTGCAAAGACAACTTAGTGTGACGTTTGATATCATTTAGTCTAATATTTAAAGCGTGAACATGTGAAAGGTAACATTGCCATGACTTTAAAGGAGGCTGCAGTGTGACCATCGACTGTGGACATAATGACCTTGACCGGTCAAGTCTGGCTGCGATATTGTCGATACAAAGCATCATTTCTTTACTGTAATTGGAAGTTAGTAGACTCGATTTTACCTCCATGGAGGGAAGAAATCCATGGATTCAGATCTTCTAAACTTATGTATGTATGTATGAATCAATTTGTGTCTAAATATAAAAAGAGGAAACTTTTATCCCTCCCTCCCCTGTATTCAAAACATCATTTATGAAAAGTCTTTTACTCATAATTTTTACATTTGATTCTCCCAAAAATTCAACTTCTCACGACTCCTTTTCCCCTGTCATTTTTAAATATTGAATTTGTCATTCTATTCTTTTAACTCAATTGATTTTTTTCTCTAAAGTTGAATCTGTTCACATCATTTGGTTTAAACTTATTAATTGAACCATTAAATTATTTTTATCTTCTCAACAATAAAAGGTACAGGCCTTTCCCCCCGAGTTCGGATCAGCTCCCCCGACGGGGAGCACAAAGTGCTCCCCCGACGGTTTCTGACCACACAAAGCAGTGGGGCCCACGGTGAAAAACACTTTTTGGAAAAACACAAAAAAAAAAATTAATTTTACCCGTGGGCCCCACGTTTTGTGTGGTCAGGAACCCGTCGGGGAGCACTCTGTGCTACCCCGACGGGGTGAGGATCCAGATTCTTTCCCCCCTAACCAGTTCCTCAATCTCCTTGGCCGACATTTTCTTCTGTCAAAAGACTCAAAACCTCAAACCATTAATAAAACAATGAAAAAGGTAATTTCCAATACAAAATAAAGCAACGTAGAAAACAAAGAATCAACACTGTTTTCGGAAAATAGGTATGCGTTTGGTAACGTTTCTATTCTGAGAAACTAGTTCTTATGCAAAACCGTTTTTTTATGTTTCTGTGCTAAAAGACAGTTCTTTGCTTGAAAATGACGTTTGATAAATCCGTTCTAAAAATATTTTCAAAACACTAATAATGGAATAAGTTGGTGTTTTTTTTTTTTTTGGGTTGAAAAATAAAGTTGATGTTTGATAAACTTGTTTTAAAGCTTCAATTTGAACCACTTTTATCACGTTCGTTTATGTTCTTTGGTAAAAACATCTTTTTTATGTTCGCCAAAAAGCGTTCTTTAGAACACTTTTCTGATTGGTTCGTTCTTAAATAACAGAAGAACGAACCGTTTTATCAAATGCCTCTAACTCGTTCTTCCGTTCCCAAAGATCAGAAGAACGCCAAAAGCGTTTTTTAAGAACGTTATTAAACGCACCCTAGTCTTCTCTGACGTACTTGCCGCAAGGGGGTTTGCAGAGTAGCCTTCTTGTCTACCCATGCCAAACGCTGCAAAAGAATCCTCCGTCACTGCTTGTGACAGGTGCAAAAGATTTTTTCATGACTTTGAAAAAGTATGTTATCAATTAGTAATCTAATAATAGAATGTATTAGACTACTCTAAAGTTAAAACTAAATAATAAATTAGAGGTTTCAGTGGAATCTGTGCTTTAGTTTCGAATTTATTTGGAAGGGTAATTTTCATCTGGACCCCCTAAGGTTTGGTCTATGTCATTTTTAGTCCAAAAAAACTAAAACTTTGCATCTGCCTCCCCTGTACTATAGAAAAAGTCAATTTAAGGACAAATTATCGTTTCTATGACGAATTTGTCCTTATTATTATTTTTTTAAAATCTAATTTTTTTTACTTTTACATTTGAAGGGATTAAAATTTATTAATTTACGAAATCAGACCCTACTTCGTTATTCAATTTAGGAATCCCAACGATGAATTAGAATCAATATCTAACAACTTTATAGATAAACTTGAAGGAGTTTGGAAGTACTCTTTCCCTTGGCCTTCTCAAGGTCACCCATACCAACTGTAGAACACGTGAATACGAATCTCTGCATCCGGTTCAGATTCTTCATCATCATATTCACTGCAAATCCCCAGTCGCACTTCTCATCCTTCAATTCACAGAAGAACAACTGCTCTGGGTTCCCAGGATCGCACATGTAGATTAAACCACCTTCAATCGAGGCACGCATGGTCGACAGCGGCAAGGTGGTGCTTTTCATCTTCTCGAACAGCTCCGGCGGCATAACCCCAATCGCCCTACATCCATAGGTGTCTTGATCTACTTCCCAGACACCCACCCACTGCAAATCCTCAGGCTCCCCCATTAAACCCACCAATCCGATGGTGGAGTCGGACACCTTCGCTGCTGTGTTGATGATAGCATCGTTGGGATTTGACAACAAGTTCAGAGTAAGGGTTTCTTCCCATCATCGAAGCAACAGATCATACGGTAACGAAGTAGGGTCTGATTTCGTAAATTAATAAACATTAATCCCTTCAAATGTAAAAGTAAAAAAAATTAAATTTAAAAAAAATAATATTAAGGGCAAATTCATCATAAAAACGATAATTTGTCCTTAAATTGACTTTTTCTATAGTACAGGGGAGGCAGATGCAAAGTCTCAGTTTTTTTGGACTAAAAATGACATAGATCAAACCTCAGGGGGTCCAAATGAAAATTACCCTATTTGGAAAGGAAACCCCTAGATTTTTTAGCCTTGACCGTCAAAGCCAAATCCTAGATTAGTGGATTATATTAAGATTAAATTATATATACATCCTCAATTAATTACATGTATTCTCCCTAAATAAATTTTAATTACAAATATTTCTTCATTGTTAAGGACTGTAGGTAAATGATGATGTCATCTTCAAAAAACCAAATTTACCCATTTTTATTAAAGTACTTATACAATCCCAATTTTACATCCCTCATTATATTCTCTTAATTTTTCTAATATATATGTATAGAACAAGTATAATGGCACAATTATAACAAAAAAAAGGGGAAGAAGAATAAAGCATAATGGTTCAGTAATAGAGGAAGAATCTATATATTTTGTTTTTAATTTTTTGGATGATAAAAAAGCTAATTCATTTGAATCCTCCATATAAGAGGTTGTTACAACCATGGAAAGTTATTTCGGCGAATTTCGCCGAAATATCGGCGAAATTCGCCAGTTTCGCCACCTAGCGAAACGATATTTGACTTATATCGCCGAGAAATCGCATATATCGCCGGAAAATCGACAATTTTCCGGCGATGCAGCGAAATATCGCCGGAAAATCGATTTTCCGGCAAATCGCAAGAAAATGACCGGAGAAGAAGGAGAACTTCGTCACACACTAGATTACTGAGGAAAAAACCACCTATTTACAATAAATAACAGACCAATCTCCTCATACCTCTCTTTTCTCTTCTCATCCTCCGTTGGGTTTCTACCAAAATCAAATTAGATTTGAAAAAACAAAAACAAATGATGGATTTTTCAGCAGCTCTTCTTTCTATGTACCATTTCAAGCTCTTCCACCTGATCATAGGAAGTAGCAGCCTCAGCATCCGGAGGTAGGGAGTTGGAAGAACCTGTCTCACACTCCATTTCAAGCTCTTTCACCCGCTGGAGAGGTTAGGGACGGACGAAGTGAAGAAGAGTGGGAGGGAGAGAGAGAGAGAGAGAGTGAAAGACACGGCTTTTACTTTTGTAAAATATCATATATTATATTTGTTAAGTTTTTCAACTTTACAGAGTTACATGGGTATTTGCACTTGCACCGAGATTGTAAGTCTGAAATTTGCAAAGATGTAAAGTTGGTATTGATAAAACATTAAATAAAGAGCATTAAATGAAGAGAGATGAAGTTATTGCGATTGGCGAAAATATCGCCGAGATTTCGGCGTTATTGAGATTGGCGAAATATCGCCGAGATTTCAGCATTATTGCGATTGGCGAAATATCGCAGAGATTTTGCCCTTTCGATGGGTTCGCTTGGCAGCGAACCCAGAGAAACGAACGAATGTTCGTTCCATGGTTACAACAGTACCAAAAGCATATCAACGACTCAAGTAACTTTTTGATAAAAAAAATTATTTTGTATTTGTCTCCCAAGTATTATTGAAGAAAGACAAATTTAAAATATAGAATTATTTTTGTGACTAAGATCCTCTTATGCAGTTTAATTTGATTTCTTTTCTTTATCTTAACCAAATTTTGAACAAAGTTATAAGGTACCAATAATTTTATATTAGATAATTATCTAACTAAATATGTTACTAATTGAAAAAAGAAATTAAAAAGACAAAGACATATTGATCATAAAAATAACAGTGTAGCTTTAGTTGGCTCTTTTAGATGCCTTGATTTTTATTTTATTTTTTTAAATAACTTGATCAAATCTTTCAATTTCATAAAATTTAAAAAATAAAAAAAGGAAAAAAGGAAAAGAAAAGAAGAAGAAGATCAGACCTCATGGAATCCAAATAAAATTACCCAAAAAAACATGATTTGAGGTTATCAATCCAAATATTGTGTGGTGAAACAATACAAAGAAAAGCTAAAATTATTAAAATAAACCTAAGTTTTTTTTTTTTTTGTGGGGGGGGGGGGGGGGGGAATTTCTCATTTAGTTGCAACTCATGAATTAGACTAATCAAAAGATCTCTTCTTTGCGGATGATACTTTCCTATTCTGTAAAGTCGATACGGAACAAATATTGGCTTTAAAAGCAGTATTGGAACTTTTTTCGGATTTGACTGGCCAAGAGATAAATTTCCAAAAAAGTGGGGCCTACTTCAGTAAGGATGTCTCAAGAGAAGAGAGAAACAGGATGCTAAATATTCTCAGGGTTAAAGAGATAAAGAAGGAAGCATCCTGTTTGGGAACAACTTTATTGGCAGGGAAAGGAAAAACGAGACTCTTACAACCGGTGCTCGAACGGATGTCCAGGAAAATGGCTGGATGGAAGGCAAATAGTCTATCATTTGCAGGCGTGGTATTCTAATGCAATCTGCAATACAATCAATGGCACTTTATCAAATGCAATGCTTTCGATTCCCAAAGGAAGTTTGCAATAAAACTGATAGGGTTTGTCAAGGGTTTTGGAATGGATGCTTGGGAAGCAGCGACAATTGAATTTGATCTCTTGGGAGAAAATTAGTAAATCTAAAGAACAGGGAGGATTGGGGTTCAAGAAAATGGAGGATTTTAATGCAACATTGTTGCTGAAACAAGGCTAGCGGATGTTGTCTCAACCACAGGCATTATGGGTTAGAATCCTGAGAGCAAGATATTTCAAAAAAGGATCAGTTTTTGATCCAAAGGTTAAAAAAAGAAAAAGAAAAAGGGGTCATGGGTGTGGAACAACATCCCAAGTGTATTGTCACAGTTAATAACTATGGTGGGTCGGAGTGTTGGGAACGGAAAGCAAACTTCATTCTGGTTTGATCCTTGGCAACCACAGCAAGTTGCAATGCAACAAAATCCAACAAATTTTTCAAGATGGCACTGGTAGGCCACAGTGGCGGAAGTTTTCAATGACTTCCATATGCTTGACAGAGAGATTTCTTCAAACATTTCTATCCCTCACCCCATCTTTAATCTCCCAATGAATTTGTCTGACCTTGGGGATGATTGGGTATCCCGACTGACCCCCAATGGGGAGTTTTTTGTCAAATTGGCTCTATGCACCCTTATACAATCGCGGTCTTCACCACATGTGGATCATGCGACAGAGTGGTAGAAATTTATGTAGAAATTACCAATTCATCCTAAATTTAAAATCTTCTTTTGGCGAGTATTGAACGATGGGTTACCGATTAGGGGAACAATTGCTAGATGGATTGGGATTCAACCTACCAGCGCTCTGTGTGGTGGGGGGGTTGAAACAATATGGCATGTGTTGATTTTGTGCGAATGGACAAAGAGAATCCATGCAGCTGGGCCTTTAGGATTGAGAACGGAGTATTGGACTAATACCTCATTTTTAAGCCTTTGTCAAAATATGTATTGCCAAATAGATAAGAAAATGGCCACATGGATTTTCTCTGTATTTATCATAACTATATATTTTATTTGGTATGAACGGAACTGCAGAGTTTTTTCACAAACTCGACCTGACCCTTCAAGGATACTTTCTTGTGTTAAAAAATGGATCAGTGTGCTTAAGTTACAACAAATGATGGTTGGGAAGTTGGAAAATCCTTCTCATGCTTTAAGGAATGAAGACCAAATTTTAAGGGATTTTCATGAAAGAAATATATGCTCCTTAATACCAACTAATTCAAATATTGTGTTAATGTGTGCAACGATTCTTAACAAACGGCTGAAGTTATAAGATGGAGTATGGGGATTGCAGTAGATGGACATATTACGTCTGTCAATTTTGGTAAACTAGACAGTGAAGACACTTTAGAAGCAGCACTTGTGGGTTTACCAGGACTACATGTTGCACAAGACCAAAGACTGAACGTAGGAGAAATTTGGAGCAATAACGATGCGTTACCAAAACTCTTACCCAAACCGGTTGCTACGTTTTGGCCAATCCATGTAATAGTTAATTTAATGAAGATCGGTAGTACTACCCAAAACATTAGGGTTAATGCATTCCCATCTCCAATAATCCTTAATTGGTTTAGTAACATAACTCTAACAGCTACTTTTGAAGGAACATAAGCATATGGCTTGTGAACTGATTATTGTAAGTGCTTTTAAGTAATATAATTCCCTTTTTCCTATAAAAAAAAATATATTACTGACGGGAAGAGTAACTATTCTATTAATGCATTTTTTTAACATTTTTAACACTTTGTATAAAGATTCTTTTTTACTTTGTGATGTGGAGAAAATATGATCGAACCTAGTTCATGCATGGTTTGACCTTCGACTCCGTTCAGGACGAAAAGAGTTGACTCGCTTCCGAGCGAGTCGGGTCCAGGAGATAGCTTGCTGAGGAAGAAAACTAAATCATCCACAAGCACGCTCTAATCCGACTTATGGATTAGGTTAATTACCCTAATGATGGTAGACACAACTTGGCGGCTGTCACTTATCACTATGTTAGGGATAATCATCAAATAACCGTGAGGTTATCCTAGGAGTCCTCTACTAGTTCAAACTAGTAGAAGTCTATTGCTCAACGGATCTAACTGTTAGGATCCAACGACTATCCGAAGAAGGATCAAATACATCCAATGAAGAAGATTTGAAAGTACACTCTATATAAACATCACCTACCTACAAGGTAAAAGATCCATATACACACATTTGGACGTAAACACTCGATGCTTATGATCTAAATCGTATTCCAGTTATTCATTCCTTAGCTCTGTGCTTCTAGCAGAGCCGTTTATGATTAAGTTCATCGACTGACTTAGCCTTCGGAGCTGGGCCACATCTAATGCTTTCGTTTTGCAGGTCATTCTAAGGAGATCTAAGGGCTGAGCAGATTTTGGACGCATCATTTGGCGCCATCTGTGGGAAACAATTCAGAAAGCTATGGTGACTAGATCAGCAGCAGCAGCCGCTGCACAACGCGATGCTGGTGTCCAAATCCCTGGAGTAAACAATCCAGATATTCCTCAAGGAAGTTTACCACCTCTCGAAGTAGATGGCGGTCAAGGGGGACACAATCCTCCAGAGACACTCCAAAATCAATTGGATCAATTGTTGGTCAGAACTTTCGTGAAGGTGATCGAGTGCCTAGGAGAATCGACGATCTGCCTAGGTGAGACGATCGGTTTGACAGGCCCCAAGGAAGTACAACTGATTCGAATACGAGGTTGGTTACAGGAGTGAGAACTCAGTCGCCAACTGTTAGACGAGCTGTTCGTGATGAGCGAGCTGTTCATGATGAGCGAGCTGTTTGTGATGAGCGAGCTGTTCGTGATGAGCGAGCTGTTCGTGATGAGGGAGCTGTTCGTGATGATCGAGCTGTTCGTGATGAGCGAGTTGTTCGTGATGAGCGAGTTGTTCATGATGAGCGAGCTGTTTCGTGATGAGCGAGCTATTCATGATGATCGAGTAGTTCCTGATGATCGTTTTGTTCGAGGCCGTGATCGTATTGCAGAAGATCATTCAACACATATTGGTCAGGAATTGGCCAATATTAATTAGAAGCTGGGACAATTAGCTAGAGGAAGGATAACTGATGATATCTATTCAGTTATTCGAAAGACTCCATTTGCTAAGCCAATTGCGGGATACCAGTTTCCTCATAATTTCCGTTTGCCAACTTTTTCCACCTTCGACGGCTCTGGAGATCCTACGGCCCACATCGGTTATTATCAGCAGACTATGGCAGTTGCAGGTAATTTTGAAGAAATTCTCTGTAGGGTTTTTGGTTCATCTTTAACCGGAGTGGCACAGAAATGGTTTTCGAACCTCCCATCAAGAAGGATCGTAAACTTCGATGAGTTGGCACGCAAATTCATAAGGAAATTCCAGAGTGGAATCCAGACCAAAAAGACCAAGGAAACCTTGTTTACTATAAGACAAGGGAAGAGCGAATCGATCCTAGAATATCTGAAAAGATTCAGTAGAGTTACAATGGAGATAGAGAATCTAGATGAGCAAGTAGCTAAAACTGCTTTGTTCACTGGACTCACTAACCGAAGACTCTTGGAGTTATTACTTCAAGATATGCCTACAAGTTATGCTGAGTTGGTACAGAGATGCCAAATGCAAGCGGAAGTCACGAAAATCTTAGATGTGCGCCAGGGGGACAATAAAGCCTCCACCAAAGAACAAAAGGCTCTTGAGAATAAGCAGAAGCCAAAGCAGAATGTTCGTGATCGAGTTGGAAAGCCTCAGGCATGGCGGCAGAGATCTCCCGGTAAAAGTGAGTATACTCCCTTAAATACTCCTCGGGCTGATATTTTAAATATCATTAAAAAGCAAAATATCTTGAAGTGGCCTCCAAAGATTCCTTTAAAACCTGGAGAGCAACAGGATCGAGAAAAATATTGTCGTTTCCACAAGGATTACGGTCATTATACCAATGATTGTTGTCATTTGAAGGCATATATTGAGAGATTAATATCTCAGGGACATTTGTCCAATTTTGTTAATAAGAGAAGAGAGGAGCCACGTGAAGCTGGCCCCAAGAGGAACCGTTCAATTAGTTCAAAACAACCGAAGGAGGCTCCGAGGTCTAAAAAAGGTAAGGAGGTAATTGATGCAACTCGGTCACCGATTGTTACAATATTTGGAGGCCCCGAACCCGAATCACTCCGGAAGTTGAAAACAAAATCTAAATTTGTTGGAACCGGAGAAATGCAGAAGTGTAAGAGGCCAAATGGTGAAGATTCTATCACCTTTGGCGAAGAGGATGAGAGAGGCGTTTGTTTACCTCATGATGATGCCATAGTCATCAAGGTAGAGATCGCGCATCGAGAAGTACATAGAGTTTTAGTTGATACAGGGTCTGCTGCGGACCTAATATCTTATGAGGTGTATCAGAAGCTTAAGGTGGATGAAGACTTGATGGAGCCATCATCCACACATTTATATGGCTTTGCAGGATCGTCTGCAATAGCGGAAGGATCTGTTCGGTTGGACTTATCTATTGGAAGTTTTCCCAAGGAGGCGACCGTCCGAATCAATTTTTTGGTGGTTCGGGACTTCCAGCTTATAATGTTATCCTCGGACGACCATCTTTGTCCAAGATAGGTGCTATTGTTTCAACGAAGCACCTGAAGATAAAATTCCCGACTGATATGGGAATTGGTCAAGTTTCCTCTGATCAAAGAATCTCTCAGCAATGTTACGTTGCCTATTTAAAAGACAAGGAAGGCCCGAGGAAAGTGACTGCCCTACCTATAGAAGTTCGAGATAATCGGGAAGAAGCAGAAATGCAGAGGCCCGAGCCGGTAGAAAGGCTGGAGCAAATCCAGTTGTTTACTGATAATACAGAAAGGATTACTTATATCGGATTTGAGCAGCTGGAAGAGTTCAAAGGAGAGTTGAAGTCTTTTCTTCAACAAAATAGTGATGTATTCGCATGGTCTGCCGAAGACATGCCAGGAATTGATCGGAATGTTGCAGAGCATAAACTCTGGATAGATCCAAAGGTGAAACCGGTTATCCAAAAAAGGAGAAATTTCTCCATAGAAAAATACGAAGCCGTTCGGGGCGAAGTTGAAAAATTGAAGAGTTCTGGTTTCATTGAACGATTGAATGCCCAACCTGGTTAGCCAACGTGGTAATGGTCAAGAAGGAAAATGGGAAGTGGAGGATGTGTACAGATTATACAGACCTCAACAAGGCTTGTCCTAAAGATTGCTATCCGTTGCCCAGGATTGACCTCTTGATAGATGCAACTGCAGGATATGAAACTTTGAGTTTCATGAATGCCTACTCAGGGTATAATCAGATCCTCATGAATAAGGAGGATGAAAAGTTTACGGTTTTCATGACCGATCGTGAAAGCTTTTATTATAAAGTCATGCCGTTTGGCCTGAAAAATGTAGGAGCTACATATCAGAGGTCCGTCAACAAGATATTCAAAGACTTATTCGGGAAAAATGTCGAGGCTTATGTTGACGATATGCTGGTAAAAAGCATTGCAAAGGCAAAGCATATCGCGGATTTAACAAAAGTATTCTCAGTACTGCGAAAATATCAAATGAAGCTGAATCCGGAGAAATGCGCCTTTGGAGTATCTTCAGACAAGTTCTTGGGCTTCATGGTATCACAGAGAGGTATTGAGGCTAATCCAGCCAAAATACAAGCTATAATTGATATGGAAGCCCCAAAAACTGTTCAGGATGTGCAATGCTTGACGGGGAGAATAGCCGCTGTGAACCGTTTCATCTCAAAATCTGGAGAAAAGTGTCTACCATTTTTCGAGGCACTTAAAGATTTGAGGGGCAGCAAGGAAGCGAATTGGACTGAAGATTGCCAGAAAGCTTTCGAAGAATTAAAAGAAACACTGGGAAGACCACCGCTTTTATCCCGACCCGAAAGGGGAGAAGTCTTACAGCTATATTTAGCAGCATCCCTTTCGGCAGTCAGTGCGGTACTCGTTCGGGAAAAGGATAAGAGGCAATGGCCTATTTATTATGTCAGCCATGTATTACTTGATGCGGAGACATGGTATTCTCAGATCGAGAAGTAGGCTCTAGCTCTCATGACAATAGCTAGGAAGCTAAGGCCATACTTTCAGGCTCACTCAATAGAGGTATTTACAACTTTCCCTCTTAGTAAAGTTCTTCGTAAACCTGATTGGTCTGGAAGGATGGTAGCCTGGTCGGTTGAACTCAGTGAGTTCCAAGTAAGCTTTAAGCCTAGAACGACAATCAAAGCTTAGGCACCAGCCGATTTTGTAGTAGAAACTACTGCACCAATGGAGAACATTGTTGAAGAACCCACTATACCAACCATTTGGGAAGTATATGTGGATGGTTCAAGTAATAAAGACAGAGCAGGGGCTGGAATTCTTTTAAAGAGTCCAGCAGGATTTATCATTCGATATGCATTGAGATTTGCATTCGAAGCTAGCAATAATGAAGCAGAATATGAAGCCCTGATAGCTGGACTCAGATTGTCAAAAGCATTGGCAGTAGCAGATGTAACTATTTATAGTGACTCTCAGCTTATTATCAATCAAGTTTAGGGTGAGTATGGTATTAAAGAACCTCGCTTGCAGAAATATTGAGAGATTGTGCAAGCATTGCAAAAAGAATTCCAAGGACAGAAAACACAGTGGCAGATGAGCTATCCCGATTAGCCAATGCCAAAGAGAAAAATTTAGACCCTTCGGTCTACATTGAAGAGATAACATTTTCGAGTTATCACGAGAAAGAAATTTCCTACATTGAAGCAGAGCATTGCTGGATGGATCCAATAGTTGAATACCTGAGAGATGATAAACTATCGGAGGATCCAAAAGAGGCAAGATTAGTCAGAGTACGGTTGGCAAGGTTCATTATGCAAAACGAAAGGTTGTACAGAGGATCTTATTCTGGACCCCTTCTGAGATGTCTAGGTCCCAAAGGAGCAGAGTCGGCTCTGGCCGAAGTACATGAAGGAATTTGTGGCGCTCACATGGGTGGACGAGCCCTGACACACAAAATCCTGAGACTTGGGTTAAATTGGCCTAAGATCCAACAAGCTGCTATGGAGTATGTTCGCCGGTGTAGCAATTGTCAAGTTCATGCTACAGTATCCAAATGCCCAGCGGAAACCATGACATCAATTCTAGATCCCATCCCTTTTGCGATGTGGGGAATCGATATCATGAGTAAATTCACCAAGGCGTCAGGTGGAAGAGAGTATCTGATAGTAGCAATTGACTATTTCACTAAATGGGTTGAGGCCAGCGCCCTGGCAACAATCACTGAAAGAAAGGTGGAGAAGTTTGTACTTGAATCAATCATATATCGCTTTGGGATGCAGAAGATAATCGTTATTGATCATGGTACCCAATTTGACTGTCCACAATTCGAGCAGTTTTGTGGAACTTACATGATCGAGCATCGTATGTCATCAGTGGCATACCTCCAAAGCAATGGACAAGTAGAGGTTACTAACCGCACGCTACTTGAGGGAATAAAGAGAAGACTTGAGGCCGACAAAGCCTTATGGGTCGAAGAACTGCATAATGTATTGTGGGCCTACCGAACTACGGTTCAAACACCCACAGGAGAAACTCCTTTCAAATTAGCTTATGGATCCGAAGCATTGGCACCTGTGGAAGTAATGGCGGGAACATTGCGGGACAAAGAGTTCGAAGAAAAAGCGAACGAGCAAGGACTGCTTGATAGTCTAGATTTGTTGGATGAAGTTCGGGCAAAAGCAATAGCACGAACTCAACATTATTAACGAAGAATAGCGTCACATTATAATACCCGAGTGAAGAATCGTCGGTACTTAGCAGGAGATTTGGTATTGAGAAATACCTTAGCTTCAGATCCACGCCATCAAAGAAAATTGGACCCTTCTTGGGAAGGACCATATATGGTTACAAAACCAGTCGGTTCCGGAGCTTACAAGCTGAAGAACATGACAACCCAGAAAGAGTTGGATCGTTCATGGAATGCCAGACATCTGAAAAAAATATTATCCTTGAAGATTATCAATTTCGTTCATGATGTAACAAATTTCAACTCAATCAATGCAATTATTGGTTTTCAACAATTATCTTTTGATTGGGGGGCATCATACACCACACTCAAGAACAGATCCAGCCACAAGGCATCGGATAAAAATCCGAGTGAGTTCCTTCTCGTACTTATTGTATTTTTTCGGAGTTTCTTAAGTCAAGGCATCGGATGAAAATCCAAGTGAGTTCCTTCTACAAGGCATCGGTTTAACACCCGAGTAAGTTCCTTATTAGACTTATTGAATATTTTCGGAATGTCTCTAAGTAAAGGCATCGGTTTAAAAACCGTGTGGGTCCTTCTACAAGGCATCGGTTTAAAACCCGAGTGAGTTCCTTCTCAAACTTATTGAATTTCTCCGGAAATCTTTAAGCAAAGGCATCGGTTTAAAGCCTGAGTGAGTTCCTTCTTAGACTTATTGAATTTCTTCGGAAATATCTAAGTAAAGGCATTATAAGACCTACTGCAACAATGACTCATATGACTAGCAAAGTTCAAAGATGAAGTTCAATTCTTTATTTCTTTAAACGACCAGAAGAGGCCAACCTTTACAACCAGCATATATATAAACAAGTGTTAGGGTACAATCTTCACTCAGTCAAATAAGAAAGACATCATCACGAAGTTACAAGAATGAAAGAGCTTTGCCAGAAGTAATACATAGTCAGGAAGCAATACAAATTCAAGAAGAAGAAGAATAGAGTCGGGAAAAAGCATGTTATCAAAATCCTCTGCAATTCCATACTCTTTATCCAGCTTGACCAGAAGAAGTTTGATTATTGATCAAACTTGCATTCAAAGCAAGCTCTTTATAACTGAATCCTTGGAGAGGAGCATAAGGAGGGGAATCATCGAGATAATTCATGATATCCGGATCTGGAGGTAGAGGGTCGTTCGTACTCTTGTACCAGTCAAGGAGAGGAAGACCCAGCTTTACAAACACTATAGGATGACAATTAGCGTTGTAGGGAGTCGTGTTGAAATGAGGATCTTTCCTTAATATCGATTCCCATACTTCATTTTCGCCATCCCGGTATGCCTGCAAGTTATAAGCATTCAGCATTTCAACAAAGGGCTTATTGTGCAAATACTTGAAGATGCAAGCTCTGCGAACGTCAGTTGGAAGGGATTCGGGCAAGGGAATGATAGCTTGCCTTTGGGGTAATGCTTCAGATCCTTTCGCCCCTGACTTTCCTGCTTCTCGTTCCAGTCGCCGGATCTTCTCCTTGGCATCATCCAAATCTGAACGAAGATGCTCAATCACAGAATTCTTCTCTCCTGCAACCTCCCAAGCTAATTTCCTAAGGTGAGCAAATTCAGCATCCTTGGCTTTGGAGTCTTCCCGAAGCCTGGAAACTTCATTACTTAGTTTCTTGAGTCTAGAAGCTACTTCCACTTGGTTGTGGAAGTTGCCAGTAAGACTCCTGCAACAACTTCCGAGTTAGTCAGGAGTAAAATCTTCAGAATCAAAAGGTTACGAAGAAAAACTTACATTACCAATGACTTCATAAAGTCATCGTCTGGAAGTTTGGAAAGAACTCTGCTCTGGCTAGGCATTTGAGCAATAGTGCACCACTCCAGCGCCTTGTCAAACTCGTTTGACACTAATTCAGACTTCCTCGGTGAACGAGAAAGATGAACTACATCAAGAGAAGGATGAGCTACATCATCTGCCAACCGGCGGCGCTTCCTGGTGGCAAAATCCTCTAGCTCCAAAGAAGGAGAGGAAGAGGATGCCAAACAAGCATTAGAGTTGGAAATAGAAGCAGCACCTGCTGGGACCGCGCCTGCTTCAGATGCCAACATAGTTGCCTCAGATGTCTGAAGGGTCTCCTTCGGAGAATCCCGAATGGTTTCTCCAACAGGGGCATCAACAGACCAGGCAATGACGAAGGGATCAAGATCTTCCTGGGAAGATCGAACGGTCTCTTCAGGCAGAGGGAGAGTAGGAGAAGCATCAGTAGAAATAGTGGGAATCTAATCTGAAGATTCACCAACAGCAGTCTCCTTACGCTTAGAAGATTCACCAGATGCAATCACCTCACTGGCAGCAACCTACGTCGGTACTGGAACAGTCTTCTTGCAAGACTTCGCCCTAATAAAGTTCAAATTGATTCTAGGAGGCACTGCAAGTACAGAAAAGGTAGTATCAGTACGAAAATCCAACAACATACGAAAAAAAGGAAAACCCTAGTTCTCAGACAAATATGAACTACTCAAAATACACATTAAGTGAACCCCAAGTATTACTACTGTGAAGTTCACTCAGGAAGAAGAAAAGGAGATTCGTGACATGGGCAAAGTAAAAGCTTACTTGTTCAGATGCTGATCGAAAATATTGTTGGAATACGAAAAGTACGAATGTAGCAAAGGAAGACGGAATGTTGTTTTGTTTTGCAAATCTAACTTGCAGACACGGTTCCTTGTGTCGGCGATATATTGCCATCGCCGACACGGGGCAAAAAATTGCCATGTCGCTGGGGGCGACACGACACCCCCCAGCGACACCGAAGTAACCAAAAGTCGACGATATATCGCCGACGGTCGAAATATCGACCCTAAGATCTCCATCTTCTCAAGCCAAACCCCCCCACCTCCTCCCCCCCCCCCCCCCTGGGGCCCCCCACACCCTCCTCCCCGTTGTGCGCCCCCCCCTATAAAAAAAAAACACACCCCCTCCTTCTTCCCCCACAAACAAAAACAAACCAACCACCTACCCTCTTCTTCTTTTTTTTTTGATTTACTTCTTTTCCGCTGCTCTGAGAGGGTGGCTACTACACCTTCTCACCCTTTATGATTTTGATCACACTTTATTATTACCTATATTCCGCACTCTGATTTAGTTAATCTTATCTTATTCATGATACTTAGTATTAGCTGTTTTTACCATTGATTATTACTACTCATGATTGTGTTACCATGTATGTGGGAGGCATGGACCTCAGATCATTGATCCTTGGACTGTGGATCACATCCCGGGTATTCCAAATGGGGTACCGGCTGGGTGGATGTGACAGATTGGTATCAGAGCCCAAGATCAAGTGGAACCCCGAACACAGAAACGGTGACGGAACATTCCGAGTCACAGATCCGGAAGTGACTCAAGTGCTCCTAGAAGTGAATAATAGATAACCTGGACTAGAAACCAAAATATTGAAACATAATTTGACTCATGAATAAGACACAATAATATAGACAAAATAACTGAACTTCATTGATTTCATAGGGAAATTTTTACAAGTCTGAAAAGAGAAATACATCCATGATGACATAAAAGAAAATTCCTAGTGCTGTCTATGTAGGTGAACGACTCCTGCGATCTGTCTGATCCCTCCTAGATCTGAACTCCTCCTCCAGTCGTGCAAACCTCTCATTGAGGGTGCACATGTGTAACTCCATCCTCTCCTGCCGAGCCTCGATCCTCTCAAGAATAGAGTAAATCGACGACTGATGAGAAGCCACATCTGGAGCCTCAGAAGTCGTGCGTGATGGGCCTCCGACCTCAGTAAATCGTGGAGCGGGAACCTTCTCATGCCTTGGAGCCTCCTCATGACCCTGATCATCATGACCCTGATCATCATCCTCACTATGCTCATCATCGTCACCAACTTCATCATCAGTACTATCATCCTCTGAGTCGTCATCTCCTGATGCATCATCGATATCATCCTCATCCTCCGATCCGACCGCATCCCGGAGCCCCATCTTCCGATCAACCATGTACAAATGGGCTCACCTAAATCTCGACCCTGAATTGTAGGTGTATGCTCCAAGTCCACACCAAAGTACTCAAAGATACGAGTCAAGAGTCGACCGAAAGCCAAGTTCCTATCCCCAGGAAACTCGATCCGATCAATCATGACATTTTGCATGATGTATGCTAAATCGATTTGTACTCCAGTATACATACTATAAATGACCAGTGCCTCCATCGCCGACACTTTGCTATGATGCCCTGCCTTCGGAAGGATGTTTCGCCTGACAATGCGAGCGATAACTCTAGCTGAAGGACGCATTGCGGTACCACACCGGGGCATATAACAGTCAATGTCATCCCATAGAGTCATGCACACCTCGTATACCTCATAGGGAAGAAGCACCTCTGTGATATCTGTACCAGCAGGAATCCACCAACGGGAATCTCGTACGATCGGTACATCTAAGATGTGAGCCAGTGTCCTCGTAGTGAAACTGATCTCTCTACCTCCGACAATGGAATCCATGACAATCCTAGAACCATCCCTCGGATCATCCTCTATACGGTAAGTCAGATTACTATAGAAGTATCTGATAAGATCTAGGTAGACTGGCTGTGCCGTAGTGTATAAGTGAAGCCAATCCATAGCCTCTAATCTCTCTCGGATGCGAAATACCTCTAAATCATCCACATCCACCAATCGTCCGTGCTCGATCGATATATCATGGAAATAATGCTCGTATAGAAACTCCGCCATAGGAGTAGTGAAATGCTCCTCGTCTATGACCTCAGCCAGGGGAACAAGTCCTCTACCCCCTGTCCACTCGTCTCCCTCCTCTAGGCAGGGTGGATCTGTTGAAACAAGGAAAGAAACTCATTTGGATTAGTCTCAGTGTGTGATTGTTAGATGAAGGGCATTTTCGTAAATTTCCAGAAAATTCGATTTTGATGAAATTTTGATTTGATCATTCTAACATATGCATAAGACCTATACAAGCATGCTAGAATACTTTATTTGGTGAAAATCCATCTTTTTGGCATATTCAAAGTGAAAATTCAGCAAGTAAGAGAGAGAAAAATCCCTCTTTTGGCTTGCATTTGTGATTTTTGAAAAATTGGAATTTGACCGAATGGAGAGTGGGAACACTTTTCCCCTAGTAGATCAGTGTTGTAGAAATTTGTTTCATGTCAAAATTCCTTTTGGGTTGAAAATGAGACAAGTGCTTGTAAAGTTGAGTTTTTGTGAAATGAATAGTGTTTTGGTAACCAAAATAGATGCAATCTTGGGTTTAGAACTTAATCTTACTTGAAAAGTTATGAAAACATGTTTCTAATCATTTATATGTATGATTCTAACCATTAGCTACAAGTATTACTCAGTTTTATTGAAGAACACAACAATGGTGACTGAAGTTTACAAGAAAAGAGAAAAAGAAAGAGAACTTACTTGTGTAGATGATCAAGTGAGATTATCAAGAATGATTGAAGCTTTGAATCAAGTCCTAGCACTTTTGAAAACCCTAGAAAATCGCTTTCTCCAGAGCTAAACTCGAAATGGTTGAGTGAGAAATGAAAATGAAATGAGAAGTGGGCCCTTTAAATCCGATTTTCGCAAGAGAATTTATTTTGGTCGATCATTTTGGTCGATACCATCGACCAAGAAGCATCGACCAAAATTCTCCATTTTTCTGCATTGGGTTATTTTGGGAATCTTTGATTCTTTGACTCATTTCCTCTGGATTTCGATCAATGCTGATTTATTTTACTGTTATATTGATAATTCTAACCATGATTTGGTTATCCTATTCGTTGGCCAAGTTGTCTTTGTCAAATTTGAAATTTTGGTATCCTTATCTTAGATCCTTGCAGAATGGTCTTACTTAGAAATCGTTTCGTCGGATCCGGAAGCAACGGAAACGAAGAAACCCCTGCTGGGGGCTCTAATCAGCAAACACAGGACGATAGCCACACCACGAATGGCATTCCTGGTGCCCCCGATATCGGAAGCTTTAGAGATATTGCCAGCGTTATGACCAACATGATGCAACAGCAGGCTGCCCAATTTAATCAAATGATGACTGGTTTTGCTACCCTTCGCAATGAGAACCGTGCCGGAATTGGAACTTCTGGAGTCGCAGCCCCTCTTATGGAAAGATTCATCGGGACACCCCACACCCGTTTGATGGAAAGTTTCCTAAAGTTACAAGTACCTTCCTTTACTGATGTAACAAAGGACACCCTCTTTCCAAACAAGTGGTTTCGTGAGTTGGAGAAGGCCTTCAGACATTTGCAATGTTCTGATGCTCAGAAAGTGTTGTTTGCCGAGCAGAAGCTTCAGCAAGAAGCTGATGCATGGTGGGCTTCCACTAGGCCTATCCTTGAGACCTTGAATGGTGGTGTTGTTACCTGGGAGAAGTTTAAGGAAGCTTTTTGCAAGAACTACTTTCCGGAAGCTGTAAAGGACGCAAAGGAGGCCGAGTTCATGGCCTTAGTACAAGGTACTTTGTCTGTGCTTGAGTATCAATAGAATTTTGAAGAACTTTTCTTCTTCGCCCCCGAGTCTATTAAGTCTGAAGAAGCCAAGGCGAAAAAGTTTTTCAAGGGTTTGCGACCTTCTATTAAGGCATACCTCACTGTCTTGCCTCTTGAAGGATATGCTCAGGTGGTTCAAAACTCGAAGAAGCTTGAAGAAAATGAAAAGGAAAATGCTCGAGTTCAGAAACCCTGGCAACCTAGACCTTCTGGATTTGTGGACCGCACTGATCGGCATTTTGCTAGACCTACTCCTTATCCTGCACCCGCCTTTCAGCCGAGAAATGTTGGTCAGAATCCTAATTCCCTTCCTGTGAGCTATTATGGTCAGTCCAGTGGAGCCAGACCTCAAGTAGCTACTTATCCTCCTAGGCCTGGGATGGTGAATCCTAGACCAGCTTATCAGAGACCTCCCCCTACTGCAGCTCCTATTGGACCGAAAGATACTACTTGCTTCCTCTGCAAGCAAGCAGGCCATTATGCTCGTTCCTGCCCCAAGAAGTTTGTGCAACCTCAAGCTCCTGTAGTGAAGAATACTCCTGCTGCTACTTCTGCCCCTCCCTCTGGCAGAGTGTTTAGCATATCTGGTACCGAGCAAGACCCTTGCCACGATGTTGTAACAGGTACTCTGTTAGTAGCTTCTCTTCCCGCATTTGTATTATTTGATACGGGTGCATCACATTCATTCATATCATCTACTTTTGCCTTGAGAACTAACTTGACACCTCGATGTTTATCTAGTCATTTATCTATTTGTACCCCTGTTGGGTCTGCTATTAAACTAGATGAAGTGTTACAAGATTGTTCTATTTTGATTTGTGGAAGAAATCTGAAGGCAAACCTTGTATTGTTTGACATGAGAGATTTTGATGTAATCTTGGGAATCGACCGGTTGACTTCCTACAATGTCGTGATCTTATGCTCCTCAAAGAAGATTCAGTTCCGTGTAGAAGAGAATTCAGTTTTCGAATTTCAAGGAGAGAAGGGAAGATTTAGCAAGAAGACCTTGTCCACTCTAATGCAAGTCCATGCCTTTTTGGGAGATGCTTCGTCTGGAAGAGGTCAGAGAGAAGAAGAGACTTGAAGAAGTCAGAGTTGTTAGTGAATTCCCTGATGTTTTTCCGGATGACTTGTCAGGTTTGCCTCCTGATAGGGAAGTTGAGTTTTCTATAGACTTAATTCCTGGAGCGGCTCCTGTATCCAAGGCCCCTTACAGAATGGCACCTACCGAACTTGAAGAGTTGCAAACTCAATTAAATGAACTCTTAGAGAGAGGTTTCGTGCAGCCAAGTGTGTCGCCTTGGGGAGCTCCAGTCTTGTTTGTAAAGAAGAAAGATGGTAGTATGCGTCTGTGCATTGACTACCGGGAATTGAACAAGCTGACAATCAAGAACAGATACCCTTTGCCTCGGATTGATGACCTTTTTGATCAGTTGAAGGGTGTTGCTGTCTTTTCAAAGATTGATTTGAGATCGGGATATCACCAGCTGAAGGTGAAGTCAAGTGACATCCTTAAGACAGCGTTTAGAACAAGGTACGGACATTATGAATTTAAAGTGATGCCTTTCGGCCTGACTAATGCCCCTGTCGTGTTCATGGACCTCATGAACCGAGTATTTCACGATGTACTCGATAAATTTGTAATCGTTTTCATTGATGACATCTTGATTTACTCAAAGAATGAGGAAGAGCATGCGGAGCACCTGAACTGCACGTTGCAAAGGTTGAGAGAAAAGAAACTCTATGCTAAATTTAGCAAGTGTGACTTCTGGCTCTCAAGTGTAGTATTTCTTGGCCATGTTGTTTCAGCCGAGGGTATTTGTGTTGACCCAGAGAAAGTCCAAAATGTTACTGATTGGGAAAGACCGAAGACCGTGACTGAAATAAGAAGTTTTCTTGGATTAGCAGGATACTACCGGAGATTCATTGAAAACTTTTCTAGGTTGGCTGCCCCTATGACTAAGCTAACTAGAAAAGAAGAGAAGTTTGTCTGGACTGATTCTTGTGAGAAGAACTTCGAAGAGCTGAAAGTTAGATTGACAAGCGCCCCGGTTCTGACTATACCCGATAGTTCCGGTGGATTGATGGTCTCTACACCGATGCTTCTAAAATCGGTTTGGGCTGCGTGTTGATGCAACACGGAAAGGTAGTGGCTTATGCCTCTCGACAACTAAAGGATTATGAGCGGAACTACCCCACTCATGACTTAGAGCTTGCAGCTGTCGTATTTGCTTTGAAAATTTGGAGACACTATCTATACGGTGAGAAGATCGCCATCTTCACGGATCATAAAAGTTTGAAATACTTCTTCACCCAGAAGGAGCTGAATATGAGACAGAGAAGATGGTTGGAGTTGGTCTCTGACTATGATTGTGACATCCAGTACCACCCGGGTAAAGCAAATGTAGTGGCGGATGCTCTTAGTAGAAAGAGTCAAAGAAAAGAGTTGGATTTAAATGCTTTGAGTCGGCCTTTGTTGTCCTCGATGGAAAGATTTGGTTTCGAAGTGGTCCCTAAGGGTTCGGATTGTATTCTCTATGCCATGACTGCAAGATCCTCCCTTAGAGATAGAATTGTTGCCTTGCAAAGTTCTGATCAAGAGTCGAAAGAGAAGATTGATAAAATTGCCTCAAATTCAGAAATGGACCCTGCTTTTAGTACATCTATGGATGGTACCTTATTGTTTAGAGGTAGACTTTGTGTGCCCGCTGTTAATGAAATCAAGAAAGAAATATTGAAAGAAGCACACCAGTCCATCTTTACAGTACACCCTGGAAGTACCAAAATGTACAAGGATTTAAGGGAACATTTTTTGTGGAATGGTTTGAAAGCAAACGTTGAAGACTTTGTTGCCAGGTGTGAAACTTGCCAACGTGTGAAAGCTGTTCGCCAACCCCCATCTAGATTATTTCAGCCCCTTCCTATTCCTAGTTGGAAGTGGGAAGATATCTCAATGGACTTTGTGACTAGCTTGCCGCGGACGAGTAAGGGAAATGACACTGTGTGGGTGATTGTTGATAGGTTGACTAAATCAGCCCATTTCATTCCTATGAAGATCACCTACTCTTTGGATAAGCTAGCTAGACTTTATGTGGACAATGTAGTTCGTCTACACGGAGTGCCAGTGAGTATCGTTTCGGACCATGATCCTAGTTTCACCTCAAGGTTTTGGAATGGACTGCAGAAAGCCTTGGGAACCCAATTGAATCTGAGTACAGCTCATCACCCACAGTCTGATAGACAATCTGAGCGGACAATTCATATTCTTGAAGACATGCTTAGGTCTTGTGTGGTTTACATGGGTGGAAATTGGGATGAACACCTAGCCTTAGTCGAGTTTGCCTATAACAACAGTTATCAAGCAACAATAGGCATGACTCCGTTTAAGGCTTTGTATGGTAACACTTGTAGAATGCCCTTGTATTGGACTGAGACTGGTGAAAAAAAAGTCTTAGGTCCAGATATGATTGAAGCTACCAGTGATATGGTTGACATGATTCAGGAAAGGATCAAGTCTGCTCAATCTAGACAAAAGTCGTATGCCGACAAGAGAAGAACCGACTTAGAATTTCCAATTGGAGAGAAAGTCTTCCTTAAAGTATCACCTATGAAAGGGGTGACGAGATTCAATGTGAAAGGAAAGCTTAGTCCCCGCTTCATTGGACCTTTTGAGATTTTGGAAAGGGTTGGACCTGTAGCATACCGCTTGGCCTTGCCTCCGTCACTTGCTGGAGTTCACAATGTGTTCCATGTTTCAATGCTTCGGAAATACCTAGAAAACCCGGAGCACATACTACAGCAAGCACCCGAAGGACTTAGTACCGATCTTTCTTACGATGAAGGACCAGCCGAGATCCTAGATAGAAAGGACAAGCAGTTGCGGAATCGCATCATCCCTCTGGTGAAGATTCAATGGAAAAACCATACCCCTGAAGAAGCTTCATGGGAGAAAGAAGAAGACATGAAGGAGAAGTTTCCTCATCTTTTTGGAAGCACAGGTACGCTTTCAATTTCGAGGACGAAATTCTTTTAAGGGGGGAGAATGTAATATCCAGCCCTATTCTAACCTTGACCCTGACCCGGATCCACTGTTGTATTCAGGTCCGAGGACCCAAAGCGGTGGAAGAAGAGATTTATGGACCATTCTAATTGATGATCATGATTCGGAGACCGAGCCCATGGACATTGACAATGATACCCCTTGCTTAAATGCATTGTCTGTGTTTAAGGAAAGTCTGCGCATCGGAGAAGATTAATATGGTTGATGTACCAAATGACCTCCTGTGCACAATCCGAAGGTATGCCCCGAAACTAGACTTCTTGATTGAATTGTGGAAGAAAACCTCACTCAATTTGACCTTGTATAGCCTTTCAAATCCCTACTTGAAGTTGCTGTTCTAAACTTGAGTTTTCTGCTGAAAATATTTTGGTCGATCATTTTGGTCGATACCATCGACCAAGGACCATCGACCAAAATATCCCAGTCTGCCAAGTTAATGATTCCATGGAATATTCCTTTTCTATTTAATATGACCTCGAACCTTGAGCCTTTTGCAATCATTTTTCTCACCTGGGAACGTGGGGAGAGCTTCCCAAAGCAGCTCCTTGGTTAGTGTGAAGGGTATCTCATCAAAGACACTTAGTTTATCATTGATTCTTGTCTCCATCTTCCACACTAAGGTATGACTCCTCCTTCCACTCTCTACCCTACCCTTTTCTACTTTTTTCTATTGTCATCTTGCTGATGAGACATTTGGAATGGTGCTGCAACCTTGCAACCACCACTCCAAGTGCCTACTCATGCTCAATCCATGATTCCCTTAGCCATTCATTGATGCTAATACTTATATCTCATGCCTAGCATATGTATTCCATGATTTACCTATTAACATCATACCATTTTATATCAAACTGAGCTATAGAGTGTATTATGTTCATGTTTAACATTGCCATATGATTCCAATCGAATTTCTATTAGTTCCTCTAGCTATTGCATGCTATTCCTCATCAATGTAATCAATTCCAACTCATGCCATGATGTTTATCACTTGAACTTGATAGCTCAAATTGGGGCTTTTTAATTAGACCATTGGATTGGGTTAATTCCTTGATTTATAGTGTCCTACTACTGTTGTTAAGTATGCCTCCAAGTTTCAGATTGATCCGAACACCGGAAGACTCATTTCGGACCAAAATCCACTATTCTGCCCCGAGGACAATTTTGGTCGATACTTTTGGTCGATACCATCGACCAAGACCATCGACCAAAGTTGTTGCTAACAGCAACCTTGGTCAGTTTTGACCCAAATGACATCCGATCTTCCCGACTTCTTTTCTAACTTATTATTGATGTTTGTTTAGGGCCTTAACAATTCTATTGGACTATTCTTGGTATTCTCAATTCATCATCAACTCATCCAAGGTAAGGATGGTTATATCCATAAACATATAAGTCATCAAATATTGAACTGTGCTTTATTTAAAGAATGAAATCCCTAAATTTCCTTTCAATCATTATGAGACTGTTACATATGTGTTAGAACAGTAGCATTGAAATCTTTATACTTTTGTTGTGTTACTTTATCATTTGATTTGCTTATGATTATAATGATTCGTTTCAATATCATGATTTGATTACTATTGTGAATATGCATTGGATGCATGAGAAATGATGAGATTTGATGTGTGATTGCTTACGTATGACTTGGGATTTGGGGAGTGTCCTACTGACACTTCTGTCTTTGGGCATCGGAGGGAATAGTATGGGATGTTCTCCGATGGTGCCTATCAACACTCTCCCGAGTTATTGGATGACATACATAGGATTGTCTAGTTGTGTGGCTAGGTTCATCCTTGTCGTGTCAGACCCGAATCGGAAGGGCATTGAGACCGAACAACCCGTGGTAGTGTATGGTTGGATGGGCGCTCTAGGCCGGTAACCAATCCGGTAGGGGACAAACCATGCTACGGATACCTGAAAGGGGCCATTTATTGGTAGAGTTGCATATGGATAGACTTGGGCTCACGGGCGCTCAAGACCGGTAACCAATCCGTGAGAGGACATGAGAGCTTCCCGTTTACTATATGTGGATGACCAATAGGGTTGATGAGTCCGAAATCCCGGATTTCGCTGACTCTAGTGTGAAGGATACCGGAAAGGATCGCCGGGGGCGAGGAATGGACATATCTGAATCTGACTTGACCGACTGAGTAGATGACTTGCATTGGGCTAGGCTTTCTTGTGACATGCGCCAGTACTTGACCAAATGGTGATGTGAGAGAGTGGTGACCGATCCCCTTACCACGGCTTTTTGATGACTTTACCGATCTTCCCCGGGCATTCCCAAGATATGGAAATGGGAGAGTGACTAACGACCCAGAGAAGTACGGTGCTATGACTTAAAGCATGTCTACCCTAGAGACCAGCATTCATAGAGTTAGGCTCATATCTGCATCATATGTTCCATATCACATTGCATTATTATATGTTCTGAATGTGTATGATTTCTAATTATGGAATAACTTCATTGCTGAGTTCTTCGAACTCATTCCTTTTTGTGCAAATGTTTTAGATTACATTCCAGGTACCGAAGATTACGATGGCACCTCCTATGAGGCGGACTATGATTCCACATACTACCCTCCGGGTAGTGGCGTCGGTGAGGATCCGTATATTGGAGCCGAGGAGGATTACTATCCGCACCAGGGTTAGCCCCACAGTTGTGCGGGAGCGGCAGCGCTGGGTTTACTTCATCCGTACTGTTGAGGAGACTACCATTAGTATAGAAGAAACCCTAGCATAGTGCCCCATTCCCCTGGTGTATTTGTGGAACCTTGGATATTGTAATTAACTTGTCTTTGAATTATTTCGGTGACACTTGGATATGTAACTAACTTGATTTACTTCTTTTCCCGCTGCTCGAGAGGGTGGCTACTACACCTTCTCCCCCTTTATGATTTTGATCACACTTTATTATTATCTATATTCCGCACTCTGATTTAGTTAATCTTATCTTATTCATGATACTTAGTATTAGCTGTTTTCTGGGGGGGGGGGGCTACCATTGATATTCTTGTTTATGATTGTGTTGCCGTGTGTGGGGGGGGGGGGGCCCCCCCCCGTCCGTCCCCCGGCGGGGGGCCCCCCCCCCGGTCCCCCGGGGGGGGGGGGGGGGGGGGGGGGGGGGCGGGGGGCCCCCGCGGCCGCCCCCGGGGGCGCCGCCGCGGCCCGGGCGGCCGGCCCGCCCCCCGCCGCGGGGGAGCGGGAAGAAGGAGGGGAGGGCGGGGGGGGCCGAGGGGGGGGGGGGGAGGGGGGAGGGGAGGGGAGGGGAGGGGGACAAAAGAAAAAAGAAGAAGAGAAGAGAAAAAAAAAAAAGAAAAAAGGAGGAGGGGGGGGGGGGGGGGGGGGGGGGGGGGGGGGGGTAAGAGAATACCTCCAACCGTCGCGCCACCACTTAAATAATATTTGTATTTCCAACTCGTTGGGAGAAGTGAGTGGTATTCAAAGGCAGGGAGACGTTGGGACTTCGTAATAAATGAAAGAGCAGTTGGGAATAGATAGAAGCTGAAACATCTCTCCCGAACGCCTCTTCATGATATCCCAAGGGTCATCCCTCGTCAAGGTACAAGAAGTTAAGTGATAATTTATATCATTTATATTTTATTCCAAGACAAGCTTTTGGATATAAAATGAAGAAATATTTAGGAAATCATTGGAAAAGTTCTATTTTCATTGATTATGGAGGGTCAAGCTTTACAAAAAAAAAAAAAAAAAAAAAAAAAAAAAACCTTGACTCCCTAAGACTCTTCCTCATTGTCGACTGAGGAGTGTTTCTCAGGATCGTCTTCCTCAGGATCCTTTTCAGCGGCAGGCTGTGAAGTTTCTTCTTGAAGGGGCGGTGAATCGGCAAGATATTCCTTATAATTCGAGTCAGGTGGAAAAGGATCATCCTCTCCCAAAGCCCAGTCAGGGAAGGCCAACTTAAGCTTCCCAAAGATCTCCTTGTGACACACCTCACGAAAAGGAGTTGTGTCAAAGGAAGGGTTAGATTTGAGGATCTTTTCCCAAACATCATTCTGCCCCACGCGGTAAGCTTGAAGGTTGAAGGCGCCCAGCAGGTTAGAGAAAGGAACGCTGTTCAGGTATTTCCAAATGCAACCCCTTCGAAGCTCTGGTTTAATATGTTCGAGCTTGCTAGGAACTGCCATCTTCAGTATACTTTCGTTCTCTATGGCTTTAAGCTCAAGACTCTCACCGAACAACGTAGCAGCTTTCTTCTATTTCCTAGCCTCGCGTTCGGCAGCAACAGCACAGACAACTGAAGAGTCAAGATCCTTTTTCAAGGAATTCATCTCCTCATTGTGCTTCACCTTCAGCTCTTCGGCTGCTGTCTTCAGCCGGTCTATTTCAGAATTGGCCTTCTCCAAATTCTCTTCACAGGTCTGTAGCAAGGAGCCATTGCGACCAACTCGGCTCAATGCCTCCATGTGTTGGTAAAAGCTCAACACAACATTCATGAGGATGAGGAGATTATCAGAAAAACTCATAAGAGATTATGAAAAGCAATTGATGAAAAATCAAGAAAGACGGTACCTGGTGGATTGACGAACGAGAGCATCGTCTTCCAGGGCTTAAAAGGCCTAACGATCGGTAGGCAGAAGACCAAGAGAACTCCATTCTGCAGCCTTCTCAGGGTCTTGTGTTGCCCTATGAGTCTGCGTCAGTGTCCATTGAGGCATGAAGATCTCCTCGCAATCTTTATTCCTTTTGGATTTTTTCTGGGCGGAAGCATCAACTGAATCATGCTTCCTTTTAGTTCGAGCGGCGGAGGGGATATCAGACTCTCCCACCATTGGTTTTTTTCCCTCTTCCCAAAGCATCAACCACTGGCTTCGAGTTCATAATACCCTTGTAGGAAGGGTCGGGAGAGGAAACAGAAACTACTTGTTCAGCAGTCAAGGCTCAAGGCGACCGTTGCTCGGCTATCACAACGGCCCTGGCAGCCTTTGCCCAAAGATTTTCAGGGTTCATTCTTGGTGGCACTGCAAAGAAGGACAAAAATCAGGATTGTAAAAAGGCATATCATTCTTAGAAAATTGAAAGATGATGGTTAAGAAGCTCACGATGAGCCAGTCCCCAATACTGAAGGATGGAGTTGTATTCCATCTCATATCCAAGTATCTCTTGATACCATAGAATTGATTTGATCTTCCTGACGGCCGTTTTGTCTTCTTTGGATAAGGGAAGGACCCGGTTACCCTCAGAGTATGAAGTATACTGTTTCCAGACGGTCGGGAAGTTGAGATCTGATTGAGGCGCTCGACAGAAAAAATGTCGCTTGCGCCATCCTTTGTGATTGGAAGGGCAAGTTCCTTTAGCAAGAATGCTGCCCCTCCAGTTAAGCTCAGTCTTATTGCGCTTGGAAAGCACAACCCAACCAGGAGGATGGGAGATAGAAAGAAGATGAAAATGTACAAAAAGAGCAAGAGAAGGCGTAATGCCAAGTTCAAAGCACAAACCGAAGAAGCCGACGATGAGACGCCAGCTATTGGGAAGGAACATTCCAGGGCAAATGTCCCAGTGATTCAGGATGGCTGCGAACAGAGGATTGAAGAAGGGAAAGTGAACCCCGCTTTCCAGTGCATCTATATATAGGGAAAATTCGCCCGGAAGGGTCGAGTCAACCCTCTCATCAGGGTTAGGAGCCCTAAGATGGTAAGAGGAAGGAAAATCAAAACCCTGGATGGCCAAAAGAAGAGTTTCCTCCTTATACGAGGAGGCAACGGAATCAGGTCTACCACTAGATTTGGAAGTTTGTTTTGACTGCCCAGAAGACTCTGCGGCCACCCTAGGAGTCATGGATGGTCCAGACTTAGGAAGGGCAGAAGAAGTTTCAGCTTTTCCTTCTAATCTCTTCTGGTTAACTTCTGCGAAGTCACGCCAGAGAGCAGTTAGGGTTTTATTATCACTGTCCGACTGCTCGGAGGGAAGGGAAACAAAGGCCTCGTTACCATTATCACTCTTACTGGCGCTGGGCACAAGGGAAGCTTCGGAAGAAACCCTACTGTCCTCCATTACTAAAGTCTCACTACGGTACAAAAAGAAAGAGAAAAACCTGGAGACAGAAAGTTAACTTTACAAAGGGATCCGTAAACTTACTTATTCAATGAGGCAAAAAGCTCAAGAATGAGAAGGCGCGAAGGAGACGACGAGGTTTCAAAATTCCAAGACAAGAAGAATGAAACCTACGAAGACAACGAACCGCTTTTAAGCACCCGCACGAGTGTTCGAAGACGTGAACGATCAAGAATAATTCAGCATCGATGATCGAGATTTGAAGATGTTTGAAAGTTTGAACTCACGAATCCAAAACAAGCATTCAGAAACCGTCGCTTGGGTTACGTGAGCCATGATTAGTTCGACTGCAAAAGGACGCGTGCATTGCCCTCACAACGCTCGAGGAAAAAGTGACCACCGCATTAAATATGACATGACATTTAGTGGGTTAAGCAAAAACCATTGCTTGACGAAGAACCCAGTTAAAAACCAAGCCCTCGGGATCGACCGAACGCTTGGTCTGGGGGGCTCGTGATGTGGAGAAAATATGATCAAACCTGGTTCATGCATGGTTTGACCTTCGACTCCGGTCGGGACGAAAAGAGTCGACTTGTTTCCGAGCGAGCCGGGTCCAGGAGATAGTTTGCTGAGGAAGAAAACTAAATTAGCCACAAGCATGCCCTAATCCGACTTATGGATTAGGTTAATTACCCTAATGATGGTAGACACAACTTGGCGGCTGTCACTTATCACTATTGAAGAGATAATCATCAAATAACCGTGAGGTTATCCTAGGAGTCCTCTATTAGTTCAAACTTGTAGAAGTCTATCGCTCAACGGATCTAACTGTTAGGATCCAACGACTATCCGAAGAAGGCTCAAATACATCCAACGAAGAAGATTTGAAGGTACACTCTATATAAACATCACCTACCTATAAGGTAAAAGAGGGATCCATATACACACATTTGGACGTAAACACTCAGATGCTTATGATCTAAATCGTATTCCAGTTATTCATTCATTAGCTCTGTGCTTCTAGCATAGCCGTTTATGATTATGTTCATCGACTAACTTAGCCTTCGGATGTGGACTCCCGACCCCAACGATCAGGCCACATCTGACGCTTTCGTTTTGCAGGTCATTCTAAGGAGATCTAAGGGCTGAGCAGATTTTAGACGTATCACTTTGGTAAGACTTTATATCAAGATTCAGTAGTTCAAAAACTTGAATAGTAATTTACTCAAGTAAGAAGATTTATAGATTCTTATTATTCACTCAGTAAATTCTAATCCTTTTAAAATGTGAATGGTGGGTATGATGATTATATTCTATGCCAAATCAGTATTTATAATAGTCTAATTGTTGCATCTAAAATTGACTCTTTAAAGTTAAACCTACACTTGTTCAACAAGTCAAATGATGATAGTGGGCTGACCATGCGGATAGGATAGCCGCCCCCAGTGATCAAGTTAGTATATGAAAGCATCACTTTCCCTCAACATATGGGGTACTATGGGCCTTTACAAAGTAGTTGTAAAGCCAAAGAAGAATATGAACTTACATGTGTTGAGTGGAAAGAATTCAGTTACCCTTGGGAAAGATAGGCCTATGATTTATATAGTACCATTCTGTTGTCTGATTGGTTCTCTCCTTAGTGGATGCGTCATCCATGCTGGTTTTATCTCAAAATTCTTAATTATGTGCAGCATGATTCTCATCCTTTTTTCCTTTCCTATTATTGCATTAGTGTTGGGAAATGTCATGTCAGCATTACCACATCAGCCTCCATTTGTTTTGATGGTAACAAACGTGAATTACTAATGGCTATATTGAGTTGTGTTTATATGAGAGCAAGTAGACTAAATCCAACTCAACACCAAATGCTTGAGCCCAAGTCAAGGCCAAAGCCAAGACCAAGCCAAGATGGCATGAAGTCTAAGTCAAGATGAGCATGAAGAATGGAGTGCAAGAAAACTCAAGAACATTAATGATCATCAACTCAAGCTCAAGCAAGAAGACTTAGCAAATTAGGACTTAAGTCACTTCATGTAAATTCATATGTAATTGCACTCGATTGTACAAATATCATGTCATTATACAGACCTAGGACATGTTTGGAGAGTTTATGAGGCTTAGGGTTGGCTAGAAATCCCTAAAACCCCTTCAAGTCCCTGTGTTTCCCTATAAAAGGCATTTTGTGCTTCAAACGGATGTTCTTTTGGTCAAAAAATCTCAGAAGAACGTTCATCTGAGATGGATGTCCTTCTAGTCAGATGGAAATACATCTGGTTGAAAATGCTCTAACGGGCTAAATTTTTAAATAGCCATATTTTCAGACGGATGTTCGTTTGGGCTAAACTTTGTCCTTTTTCTATCCATTGGGGTTTGGGCTAAGACACTTGAAGACCATCTATATAAGCCAAATTCACCCTATTTGAGAGCCTGAACCTTGTTAATTGATCAACTACTCCACAAATACTCTCAAGCTCTCAAATTACAAGAAATCAAGTGTGTTTGGCCTCTCATCCTCACTCAACCCTGAAGAACATACCAAGGTGTTAATCAAGCTTGTGGAAGCCAAGCTTGAGGTGATTGAAGGCATTGGTCGTGCAAATCATATCATTTAAACATACACTCTTATTGCATCACACTCACACAAGAGGTAAAGTGTCACACCTCTTGTTACGTAACATCATTCTCTTGTATTTGTTCAATTCTAATCTAGGTAGATTAGAATTGATTTTGGGTGCTCTTGCCCGTGGACAAAGATTGAAATGGTGCTCTTGCCTTAAGATAAACAAAGATTGTAAAGGCTACTCTTGCCCCGTAACAAAAATTATAGAACAAAGATTGTAAAGGGTATTCTTGCCCTGTAACAAAAATTGTAAGGGTTTGATTCTCTGCCCACCATATTGAAAGAGAATCATTGGTAGAAATCTCTTGAGGCTAAGAGAGGAGTGGATGTAGACTTGTAAAATCGAACTAGTATAAATTGTTGTGTTGTGGTTGTTTTTTATTGTTTAATTTCATTTGACTGTTTAATTTACATTGAATTTGCAATCAAACCGAAAAAATAAACAATTTCACTAGTTGCAACCTATTCACCGCCCCTCTAGGTTGCAATAACAATTAGTATTTTCGAGCTTTAGCCTTTTGTATCTGATGATATTGATTCATTCCCAACCTCACATCAACCTTTTCCGAGGATGTGGGGTCGAGCCCCCCAATCGACTCGGTTGGTTTAGACGATTGGAACACTGATTTGAGACTAAGCAAATATTTGTACAACATGAGCCCCTCAATACATTGGGTCCCACCTTGTGGTTGTGCCAATAGAGTGCTTCAATGCATGAGTGTCATTAAGTTCGATCATGGTCGGGAGTATCTACTTGGAGAACGAACATTGGTTCTAATTCTGTTTTAACATACAATTTCAAATTATCCCAAACAAAGAAAGGATTATAATGTGCAATGTTGTTTTTCTTTTTGGGTAAAAATGTGCAATGTTCACTGCTGCAATCTGGTGTTCATGGATGGAATTTTGAGGGTGGAAAATACTTGGGTGCAAGTGCTCTAGGGCAAAGAAGGGTTTTGATGGGGTTTTGCTCGCAAACGTCATCGAATACTTGGGACCTTCCTCTCCTATTCATAGTAATATGGAGTCCTTTCGGATGTTTCTAGAATCTTTTCTTGTAGCTTCAAATGACCCTAGCTCTCTGTTATTGCAATATTGTAGGGAGGAAAAAGCTAACTTTTTAGAAATGTCTGGTTAGACATTTCCTTAGCCATGTCCTATTGCTTTCTACCAAGACCCATAGATAAGCCATCGGTGGATGACCAGGTCCCCTTATTCCCAGCTTGTAGTTTTTCTTGATTATCTGTTGAATCTGCTATTTTTGTCTGGGAGATTTTGTTGGTTCAATCTTAGTTGTTCTTGTTCAAAATTTTCTTAATCTTGCTTTGCTTTATACAGGGAAAGTTGAACACCACACACCAGAAGCATAAATACTAATTTACCTCTGGAAGGTCAATCTTATTTAACACAACATATGGCCACTCAAGGTATTCAGGATTGCACATCTACAAAATGTAAAGTACTTAAATTCCACAAGTCCCAAAAGCAAGAAAAGTAAATTAGTAATTGCAAGTGGATGACAAAAGAAATTACAAAGCCAACACCTCACATTAAGATTAGATAACTCAAAACACCAATCAAGACTAGATGTCAAAAGAGTGAACAAAATTCAAACCATAAGAAGTAACAAAAGCTACGATATGAAGAAAAAAAACAGTTGCTCAAGCCATAAAAAAGCTAAGTCATCAAAAATATTGGAATCCAACAACCACAGACAAACAGAACTGAAAGAAGAAAAAAATTCCCTCCTAACAAGCTCTTGTAATTGCAAGGAATTAAATTTTGCCAAAGAACATAAGCTGACCAGAAAGGGAACTCCAAAATATTCCAGAAAACCCAAGATCACTCACCACTCTATGTCTAGAAATATTAAATAAAAGCAGAATCATTAATACCATAAAGGATTAATCCCTTTAAGGCAAGTCTAGTACCCAATTTGCACTTTCAAGATGAACCACCTTAAGGTAAAACCGTAGATTTCTGTTTCCTAGAAATGAACTTGAATATACAGATGAATAATGGAAAACTAAAGGAAAGTAAAAATCTTCACCAATCTAAAGAGCTCTCCCCACTTGAATCAAAGTTTAGTTTGGTTTTTGAGATTCCATATCTCTCTGAATTTGATTATGATGAGTCCATCTGCCAAAGAAACAACAGAAAAGGCAGAGAGGGATGGAGGTTACAAAACATACTTCTTTAACAGTTCTATAATCTTTCACAGGATTGTCAGCAGCTGCATCAACAACATGGACTAACAGTCGAGTCCTCCTTAAGTGTCTCAGAAAATTCCGACCAAGACCCTGCATGATGGGTATGTTCTAGATATTTAGCAAACCAGTAATATGGAAAGGGGATGAAAAAAGAGATATCCACAACCTTATCCAATACCTTCCCCAGGTGAGCACCTTCAATTAAACCAGGCAAATCAGCTAATGTTGCCTCAGATGTATACTTGCCTGCCCCTAAACTAGGGTCACCATCAAGGCGTCCAAGATTTGGAATTAATGTTGTGAATGGATAATCTGCAACATCAGGTTTCGCAAGTGTGATGGCAGCCAAAAGGGTTGAGGTTCCAGCATTTGGAAGTCCCTGCAGCAAGAGAAAGCAAGGTGTAACAACTTTATTTAGACAGATTCCATACCCAGAGCAGGGGTTTCAAGAAGAGAGTAGCCTGAAGCAGATTTCATTTTCTCAATTCTGATCTGAATATAGCTTAATTTGAACCAATATTAAACTTGTTCAGCTCTAATTTGACTCAATGCAAGAAGTTGGGGCACGCACCCAGCTCACCCTTTGAAACTCATTTCGATGCTATGGGAGTTTGTTTCAACTTCATTTGCATTGACTCAAAAGCACTATTATGAGAAAGAAACAACAGAGGAAAGAAGAAAGGAGGGGGGAGGGAAGCAACCTAATATTCAGACAGTCAAGAATGATCTGCATCTATATCATATTTCCAGAAATAACTATAGCTGCAGAAATGTGACCCAAAACCACTAATATGAGAAAGAAACAACAGCGGAAAGGATGGGAAAAAAGGAAAGCAACTTAATATTCAGACTTCTACCCAAAAAATAAAAAGACTTAATATTCAGACATTCAAGAATGATCTGCATCTACATCATATTTCAGGAAATAACTAGCAGAAAAGTGGCGTACAGCCTTTGAAATTATACAAATTTTCATCTATTAGGAGTTAAATAAATAACAGTAATGACCTCTTACAGATGTGATGCAAAACAGAAAATAAAAACAAACAGTAAACCATTGTTCTTGGCTTTACAAATGGTAGAATGTTAAATCAAGGAGGAAATCAGACCAAAAGACAGTACTCACCACTAAACCAACTACTCTCAGTATCAGCTCCAGACTAACCTCCTCCCTGGGTTGACCAAGAAGTAAGACCTGCAATGAATTGACAAAGCTAGCTTTCAAATATAAAATTATGGATTAAGAAGTAAAACATATTATTGAAGCACAGAACATAGCCAGGCTTCATCCTAATCAAATGAGGGAGATGGATTCTATTGATAGGATCAGAGATTAAAAGAAGGCTGAAGCCTCTGAGTTTTAGGTATTTGAACTATTATCCAAAGCATAAATTGATCAAGATATGAGACTACGAGGCACCAATTCATGAAGGGGTCAGAGAAGACGAGTGTTAGAAATGCAGACCTTACTAGGTCCATGTAGAAGTAAGAAATCAATAGTGTTATAGTGTTCACAAGAGGATCCCGGAAGCAAAAGCAATCTTAAAGAATTGAAGTCACAACAGGAGTAAATAAATGAGACAGCAATGCTAAATTTACATATGTAACATTTGATCTTGTCAAACCAGTGGTCTATTAGAGGCGAGGGGACAGCTTTTGTCTATCTCATGATTGTCAAAGCATGCCTAGGCAGCAAAGCGATTTTTCAACCGCCTTGTTTTGAACTGCTTAATTGACGCTCAAACTGCAAAGGAACTCCAAGGCCCAAAGTGACGAATGGGACCCCCATGCCCATTGGCAACAAAATGTGAAGCATGAGCCATACTCAACATCAAGAATCAATGAATCAATAAATGCAAGGTGGACGCTTGACAACCATGGTTTGATGAGATGAACTTATTTTTGAGTTCTTTTTTTGAATAATTTTTCATAATTATGATTCTTGAATGCTTGTTTTTGGGATGAATGTAACTATTGAATATTTGTTTTAGCTTATTATAGAAAGTAACTGTATTGAAAACTAGTTTAAAAGTAATTGTATTGAAAAAATTTTACCCAACCACTTTGGTAGCCTTATTGCCACCTAAGGGCCACTTCATCGCCTAATCGCCTAGGCGGAGCCTCAATCGCTTTGGTTGCCTTGCTGCCTTGACAACCATGGTCTATCGGGGCAAGATGACAGGTGAAGCGAAGGGCAAAATGTAGAACCTTAAGCAATTAGTTCTAGGTTTGTATTAGCTTAAAATTGGATGGCAAAAAACTAGGAATGTGCATCAATTATTCGTGAATGTTAATATAACCTAATTGTTCACCTGCAATACACACACAAACACACAGAGATATGGATATATATTAACTTATAAAATAAAGTAGTCCAAGCCAAAGCTGACATAATATGACCAAAAACAGGCTAATCAGGTTGAATAGATCTTGTTTAGCTTTGGGTTGAAAATTATGGTTATTCTACAGCTGAATTGGGTATTGGAGAGATGTAAACTTTTCAAGTAGTAGCATGTGACTTGTTCCAAGCAGGCAGACCATATAGTATTAATGTAAGATTCCTTAGAAATGCCTTCTGATATATTAAACCAGAATTATAAGTTGCCAGCGTGAATGGATGGCATGTGAAACAAACCAAAATTAGGCTTGTATAATATTAACTCCAACAACATGAAACAAACTGAATGATAAAATTTCCCCTAAAGAATAAACCAAAATATAAGTTACAGAAGTCAGCAGGGCACAGTTAAAATCAGTGAAAAACAACACTAACATACTTCCTGTATTTACTACGTACCAACTAAATATTCTTCAAGAACAAACTCTTTAAAAGTGAGATTGAGAAAATGCTTTGGGATGACCACGCATCTTTCATGAAAACATGTTCTAATCATGATATGGTAAATGTTTTAAGTAAGAGATGTCGTCATACCTTGTCATCCTCATCTCTCTTGATATTACTTGTTAAGGCCATCACTCATTTTCTCTTATGTTCAGGCATCTCTAACAACCTAATCTGCCAAAAGCAAGATAGAAGATAAATACTAGCTCATACATGACCACCATGTACAATGGCATGCTAAGGAGCACCTTAGTAATATCAATAAGACGATAAGGTACAACAGTCTCCAGTCTCAATCAAAACAATCATCCTTTTCTGAAAAAACTATAAGAGTGTAGTTTTGATAAAGTTTTCATCTCATTCATGTCATTTTAATGCTTAAGTATTCCTTCGATATATTTTTATATTTTATTCTAATTTTTGAGTATTCATTTGTAATACAATTCTTTTTTATTATAAAAATATTTTGGCTTTAATACATTAAAGGTATTCACAGAGATTTAGTAAAATACTAAGTGCAGGTGCACATGTCACCATATTTCAATTTAAAAAAGTGATAACCTCAAGGTGTTGCTCAATTGGCAAAAGACCAACTCCTCATAATATAAGGTCAAGCATTTAGATCCCTTTGGGCTAGGGCCGATATTCTGCTTTAAATTTAAATTATATGTAAAAAGCTACCCTTCAAGGTGTAATCGATTTGTGCGTAAATTGACCCAGTTAATTTGTAGATAAGGAAATGAAAATTTACTAATCTTCAATTTAACTAAAAACCTATCCTATAAAACATGCAAATTAGAAATTAAAGACTTCCTATGACATCGCTACCAAGTTTTATATATTTATATATAAAAACAAAAAACAATTATCCTATTGAATTGAATCAAGGCGTTAACGCAACCTCATGGCTTCTCTTTAAGATTCCAGTACTTAGACAGGTCCCCTTGCATTCCTGATAACAAACTCAAAGAACATCACAGTTTACACAAGTTTCAGAAAACTGTGCAACTAATAGGACATAAATAAACTCTGGAACAGCCGGATTGGAGCCGTGAAAATGTTAAATGCAACAGTAGAAATGCATTATGTGATTAACTAACAATCAAGACTAACCTGACCTTCGTGTGAAAGAAATCTGATAAGCTTAAATCTGCAAATCATAATTCAAGCTTAAGAACAGGGCAATTTTCAAGTAACTGCTAACTCCCAAGAGAAAGGAATAGAGGAGAAAAGTATCTTGATATCATTCATATCGATTGATTACACTCAGGTTTCCTTTTATAGGCTCCTGTAATAAATTACTTACAACTAAATTTCATAGTCTTCCATCCATGCTGGTGGTTTCCTCACACGCTTAGGCTGCTGCTGTTGGATTGAGGCTGGAATTGGGCTTTCTTGAAGCGAGGCTGAAACAGGGCTTCTTTGTTGGGTGTGGGGTGGGCTCAATGGCAATTGGAGTTGCTTAGCATTACTTACTCCTAAAAAAATCACCTTGTCCTCAAGGTGGTAATTTGGATAGGTCCTGCAAATTGCTGTGAAATTCTGCCATGAAGCATCTTCCAAGGCTGCAGAAGACCATTGAACTAACACCTGGTCAGTTGGTTTGTCTTTTTGTAGAATAGTGCAAGCGGCTATGATAGCGAGTGGAGACTGTACTGGCTTATTGGCAACACTAGTAGTTGGAAGTGGTTGACAATCTACTGGTGCTAGTCCTTTGAAGGGTTTCAGCTGAGACACATGGAATACAGGGTGAATGTGATTATCTGCAGGAAGCTGGATCTTGTAAGCAACAGACCCTATCTTCTTCAATATTTGGAAAGGGCCAAAGAAACGTTTACTTAGTTTCTGATTATTGCATTTGGCAACAGAGATTTGGCGGTAGGGCTGTAGTTTCACCATGATCTAATCTCCCTCTTGATATTGGATATCTTGACGATGTTGGTCTGCTTGTACCCTCACCCTATTCTTTGAAGCCTGGGGGTTCTCCTTAAGGAGACGTGGCACTTCATCTCTGTTTAATAATTGTACATCCAAAGCATGAACTAATGTTAAACCCCTGGTATATAATGGCAAGGAAGGTGGAAGGCATCCATATAGGGCTTGGTAGGGTGTCATGCTGATACTGCTATGGAAGGCAGTGTTATAACTCAATTCTGCCAACACAAGATACGCAGCCCAGGTGTCAGGTTTCTCATGAGTAAAAGCTCGTAGTATTGCTCTAAGCATCTATTTAACACCTCACTTTGCCCGTCTGTCTGGGGGTGGTATGCTATGCTCATCTTGAGTGTGGTTCCACTACAGCCAAACAAGTGTTTCCAAAAGGCACTAAGGAAGATTGTATCTCTGTCTGAGATAATTGACTTAGGAAATCCATGTAGCTAGACTACCATCTGCATAAAAGTTCAGCTACTGTTTCAGCTGTAAAATGCCGTGGGAGAGATCCAAAATGTGCATACTTGCTCAAATGGTCGATAACCACTAATATGGTTGCTTGGCTTTTGGAAAGTGGAAGTACTTGGATAAAATCCATGGTTAGATCCTCCCAAATTCGCTTTGGTAGGGGAAGTGGCTGCAAGAGGCCAGCGGGTGGTGTTGTAGAGTATTTAACTTGTTGGCAAGTTAAGCAAGAGCTCACAAAGCTGCGAACATCTTGGTGCAGTCCAGGCCAAATGAAACTGGTAGCAAGCTGAGCATGAGTCTTTTTAATTCCTTCATGGCCTCCCATAGGGGTTTCATGAAATTCCTTTAGCAAAATTGACTTGAGAGTTGACTGTTTGCCAAGACGTACTCTTCCTTTATGATATATGATGCCATCTTTTCTAATGTATTTGTCTTGCATTGTTCCTTGAGCCACAGCCTTGTGTATTTGAATTAACTCCTCATCTGTTGGATTCTCCCTTCTAATTTCTTCAAATAAATCCAGTTGAGGATGAGTTAAGAATTGCTAATAAGCTGTCAATTGTTGAGAGTTGACTTGTTGTTCTTCCTCAAGCCTTCAAGATAAGGAACCAGCGGCTGTGTTGGGTTTGCTAGATTTGTATTCGATGCGGAACTGAAATCCCAAGAGTTTCCAAGGAACATCTGCTGCTCCGGTGTGTGGATGATCTGCACCAACAATTCCTTTAGACATTTATGATCTGTCTTGATGATGAACTGTCGGCCAAGGAGGTACTGCCTCCATTTGAGAATTGCTTCTGTTATTGCATACAACTCCCGAAGGTATGTTGATGAAGCTTGCATCTTAGCATCGAGTTTCTTACTAAAATAGGCTATAGGATGGCCCCCTTGAATGACACAGCCCCAATGCCTACTTTGGAAGCATCAATCTCTATTTCAAACTCTTTCTCAAAATCTAGAAGTTGTAAAACTGGGGCTGCTGTCGTCACTGTTTTGAGTTCTTCAAAGGCATTGTTTGCTTTTGCAGTCCACTTGAAGGCATCTTTTCTTTGTAAATCTGTAAGTGGTGCTGCCTTGGTGGCGTAGTGGTGTATAAACCTCCTGTAATAGCCAGTTAGGCCTAAAAATACCCTTAATTGCTTTAGGTTTTCAGGTATTGGCCATTGAGTCATAGCTTCTAGTTTCTTTGGATCAGCCTTTACACCATTGTCAGTCACTGTGTCCCAGATATTCAATCTCCTTTTGGCAGAAAAAGCACTTAGTTAGCTTAACAAAGAATTGATTTGTAGTGAGGAAGGAGAGCACAATCTTAAGGTGTGATTCGTGTTCGGCAAGGGAAGTTGCTGTAAACTAAAATATCATCAAAGAAGACAATCACAAACTTTCTGAGGTAAGGTCTAAATAGTTGGTTCATGTGGCTTGAAAGGTAGAGGGCACATTTGTTAGACCAAAAGGCATTACAAGAAATTCATAATGGCCTTCATGTGTTCTAAAAGCTGTTTTGTGAATGTCTTTGTGGTGAACCCTGATTTGATGATAGCTGAACCTCAAATCCAATTTGCTAAACAAGGTAGCCCCTCCCAACTCATCCAAAAGCTCATCTATTGTAGGGATAGGGAACTTGCCTTTGATAGTGATGGCATTAGAGCCCTACAGTCAATGCAAAATCTCCATGTCCCGTCCTTCTTTTCCAATAGTATAGGAGAAGAGAATGGACTTTGACTAGGTCTAATAATACCCTGGTCTAACAGTTCTTGCACCATTTTTTCTATTTTGGATTTTTGAAAGTGAGGATATCTGTATGGTTTGACATTCACAGGTTTACTGTAAGGCTCCAAGTGTATTATGTGGTTTAAAGGTCTATGAGGAGGCAGCTGATTTGGGGAGGTAAATAAGTTCTGATATTTAGTCAATATTTGGTTTGGGGTAAGCTTGCATTGACAAAATCCAAATTCCCCTTATCTCTACCATCTTCATTGATTTTGTCACACATATTCTCAGCGGATAAGGTAAATATTTCAGCTATGAAGTTAGTGTTTACCAGAGTTTGCAGCTGTTGGTGTCATACTGGTGCAGATCCAACTGAAGTCTCCCCAGTAAGCTGAAATTGTTTTCCTTCCCAATGGAATTTCACAATCTGATCTTTGTAATTGTGTAACACTTCACCTAGCTGTTATAGCCATTAAACTCCCAGTACTATGTCAGGACCTTGGATGGTAGCACAAAGAGGCCAACTGGAAATTTCTGTCCTTGCAAGTTGAGTGGCACACGAGAACTTTTATACTGACTCTGCAAGAAGTCTCCATTCCCCACATATACCATTAAAGTAGTTGCAGCAGCTACAGGTATTCTTAGTTTCTCCATTGTTCCTGGTTTGTTAAAATTATGGGTGGCCCCATTGTCGATGAGCACCTGCGGATGCCCTTCATAATCCCCTATCACCCTAAGAGTTCGAGGATTGGATATTCCCGTAAGAGAGTGAAGGCATGAAATGTCACCTTTCACAACTTCCTCAAGTTCTACTGGGTCACTTGTTGGTCTCTCTTCCTCAGTGTCTTTGATGTCATCTTCTCCTAGGAGCTCAAGGAACTTACTCTGACACCTGTGGCTTGGACTGAATTTTTCATTACAATTAAAACACAACCCCTTTTCTCTTCTCATTTGAATTTCAGTTGGGGATAGTCTATGAACAGGTAAGTTTGGGCTAGGAAGAATAGGAGGTTATTTGTTAGTTTATTGGTATTGTTGGGTGTTTGTTGTAAGAACCAATTTGTAAGGTAGGGGAGGGAAATTTAGGGTTATTTGGTTGAAATGGTCTGTAATTGGGTTTGGTAGTTGCACCTTTTAAATCTTCATATCTTTGCTCATGAACTCGAGCTAGGTAAGTGGCTTCTTCCAACATGGTAGGATTTGCAAGTAGTAGCTCTCTCTTAATCTCTGGTTTCAACCCAGCTATGAAGAGACACAAAATCATTTATGCATCCATTCCAGTCACCCGAGTAAGTAGCTGTTCAAATTCATTGTGGTATTCAGCCACAGTTCCCTTCTAAATGAGTTTGGCCAATGTCCCTATCGGATTGTCGTAGATCGTAGGTCCAAAATGGAGCTTGAGAGCTTGCATAGATATGACCATGAGGAAATCAAGTTGTTTCTATGCTTCCATTCATACCATATCGTGACGAAATGAAATGCTGCGATCTGGAGTTGCATGTCATCCGAGACTCCATAGAAGTTGAAAAACATTCAACTTGTGAGATCCAATTGACTGGATTAGTGCCATTGAATCGGGGAATTTCCATCTTCATCGACTTCAGTAGCGGCATGAGATCTGTTATGTTTTGTGAAGAGTGAATTGGAATTACAGATCTAGATGTAATACCAGGTTCTTTACTGATCGGTCCCTCCGAGCCTATTGCAGATGGTTTCTCAACCGACTTCTGGACAGACAATCGTAGCTCAGCCATTTGCTCCTCCATTTTCAACATGTATGACTGGGATTGTTGAGTCATATGGGTGATTGATGCTCCTTGCATCTCCAATTGGGTGCGTAACCCATCGTCCGTTGAATGCCGCCCTTCCAATTGCGCTTGTATGGCTTTGACAGCGTCTGCTAGCTTTGTGTTCTTCACGTTTCAGCACCGATCAAATTAGCTCTCAATGAAAGCACCAAATGATAAGCTAAAATCTGCAAATCAGAATTCAAGCTTAAGAACAGGGCAATTTTCGAGTAATTGCTAACTCCCAAGAGAAAGGAATAGAGGAGAAAAGTATCTTGATATCATTCATATCAACTGATTACTCTCAGGTTTCCTTTTATAGACTCCTGTAAGAAATCAGTTACAACTAAATTTCAGTCTTCCATCCATGTTGGTGGTTTCCTCAGCAGCTTAGGCTGCTGTTGGATTGAGGCTGGAATTGAGCTTTCTTGGAGTGAGGCTGAAACAGGGCTTCTTTGTTGGGTGTGGGCTGGGCTCAATGGCAATTGGAGTTGCTTATCAAAATCCTACAGCAGATTCCGGTTCATATTTCTAGTTGAGAAACCACGCAGTAACTATAGTGACAAAGCCCATTGACTATGAAAAGTCATGAGTAACAATTCAATTCAGACCCTTAATAAAAAGCCATTTCTTTACTACATTATTTAATACACCCCCTTTTATCTTTTGACCATTTCCAAAACAGAAATACTAAAGTTGGGTCCAAATGACACAGATTAGAAGCCTTCTAAACCAAAACACCCAAAATCTCTTTGCCTGTGAGAGTTGGGCCCATCACATAATAGAATACCAAAGTGAAAATTAGGCCTAACTCTAAGAGGATCACCTCAACAGTCACTCCTGAGGACTAAATTTTGTTCTGAGATCAAGGGACACTTGAATTTATACTTATACCAACACATGGGTGGAACTTCTTGGCAATGAAAACAAGAACCCGAATTGGTCCAATGCCGGGTATGATAAAAGAGAACCCTCAAACAAGTAAGACATTGTATGAGGAAACTAAGAAAGAATAATGTGATCTCCAAATCAAATTATAAAATTCAGAGAATAATGGAAACTCAAATGAGGGACCAATTTCCCTGGTTGAACAAATAAAAACCTACAAATATATAAGCTGTTGAAGCAGCAATGACCTTGTGTAGTGATATTCCAGAAATTGAGGACAATCAATTTGAAAGAAACCAAACAGCTAGCTTGTAGCACTATTTAGATCTATTTGAACAAATAGGATTTGGATTCAAAAACTGATGGAAGCTCATTACATTAATATATCCTTCTGTTAGTAAATGGTAATCTGACAGTTCCTTAGTGAAGAAACCAAAGCTGGTAGGTGGCTGAAGTTACCAACACCAGTGGTGGGAAGTTTTGGCATTTTCACTTGTCCATTCTCTTATTCGATGCCTATTTTCATGTTGCTAGCAAGATTGCAAACCTACTAACAGAGAACAGGGAGTTGAGCATGCATAATTATAAAAACATTAGTAAACACTTCAAATGAGAAAAAGGCTTTAATCACCATACTGTTATCTACAGTATGGCAGTTGAGATTACGATCATAAACTTATTCTGGTGCAAAATAAGTCAATGTTCAACCCAGTCATTTCTTTTGAACAATCAATTCTTGAATACTGAATGTGATGTTAAACATGCAGTGTGACTATTATACATCAAAACTCTGTTAACGCCATTCACATGCATTAAATGTACCCAATGGCGATGCATCAGTTGAATATAGTAAGATAAGAGATTGAAATATTTTGTTGGGGAAATTGAATCAATCCCAAACATAAGGCAGAAAAAAGGGGATGGGTAAGTAATACTAATGCCACAGCACCTAGTAAAAGACTTAATTCAAGAAATAAATAAAAAAATTCATTTATCTGCATCTGTGCATCTTCATGCTTTTGATGTTGTAATGCTAATGAACCTCCCAAAAACTGCATAAACTTATTGGAATACCAAACCCAACTCTCCCTTATTACAATGGTTTCAGTTGGTTATCATAATCTGTTCCATCATTTCTCTATATGCAGGCTCATGAATTCAGTTCTCTGACACAAAAACAAAATAGCAGATTTTCAGGATCAACCTTTGAAGGGTTCAGTGAAGGTTTTGTAATGCTAGCTACCAACCTGGCACAACAACCAAGTCTCCAGAAAACAAGGCATTCCAAAGTCCCAAGTAGAGTAGTTATGTAAATTTGAGTTTTCTTCAACTTCCTAATGTTTGATTATAATCAGAATGAAGCAAATGCCCTTGAGAGGCTACCAACTACAGGTGAAAAGAATGAAAATAAGGCAACCCAATAAGAACCTGAGAAGCCAGATGTTTCACCATTGTCTTGGAACATGCATGTCTCAAACTCAAGAATAGCATGACTTCACCTAACTAATCTCATAAAGGTAGTAATGTGAAGATACTCCCAACTTCAAAGTAAAAACATTATTAATTAATTCATAATAACATAATGAAGACAACGATAAACCAAAAAACTTTAAGCAAGAAGAAGTATTTAAGCAGACATTATGTGAGGTATTGTAACTACCTCAATCTTCCTTGACACTGGACCTACCCAGCTGCCATAAATAGTTAAAAGATTAAAATCCTAAAATAATAAAAACCAATCCCTAGTTCAAGAAGGAAAAAAAATAGTTTTTTTTGCAAAAGGTGAAATTTTAAAATTTTAAATGCAATTGGTTTTTCCCAAACATGGAAATTCTATAAATCTTAATATTGTAAAGCATGCTAAAAATCAAAAGTGTGGTAAAGATTCATTTCATTTGATATCTAAAAGGGTATTTGCATTCAAAGTGATTTTGACAACATTTGCACACATCAAATGAAGTTTGATTAGAACATTACTCCTCCAGTATAAGTCAATTTTAAACAATTTCAGATTTGCTAGAGGCTGGTTTTGTGCCATACCTAATGCAAAACGTCCCAAAAAAAAAAAAAAATTTTTGACCAGTCAATTATCTTAGAGAACAGGAACTCCCTGAATTGAGAGCACTTTAATTACTTATATAAAAGATCATATTTTCTCAGAAATCAGAATAATATAAAACCACATGTGAGACCAGGTATTATCATGATAACATTGATAAGGACTAATTCTTACAAGGTCCCATGTCTCTCAGGTAAGCAATGTCAACAAAGTTGAAAATTCAACTTTCTTAGATGAAGTTCAAACTTCTAATAATCACTCGCAAACATAATTCAAATATGAAACTGAAAATCCTGGGATAGGAGAAATTTAAATACTCAAAATCCAAGTCAAATTGACCTATAATTCCAGTTGAATATCAATCTTAGATGCCTAATTCAGTTGCCAGAATTTGAGCTCAATTTGACTTGTCTGATTTTAACTACTTAAAAAAAACTTCAGGTCAGGCCAAAAAAGAGGGCAGAATTAGGAGAATCTCAGGGAAACCGGATCAGAAGCTCAAATCAGCAATAAACCTTGGTCCAAGCCCCTTTTGATAGATACTTACATATCCCAAAAACTGCTCTAAATCTGATTCAAATGGGAAATGAATTAGACAGATAAACAACTCTACGACAGATCAATCAGAGGTTATGAATCAGTTGCTCTGATGAAATTTAACAACAACAAAATACTTAAAGAACAGTATTCTATTAGAGTTATTGCTTGAATCAAAGAATCAAACAAAGCACAGAAGTATCAATCAAAAGGAGATACATTCAGTACCTTATCTGTTGTGACACAGACTATAGGAAAAGAAGGATACATAAACATATTAACCCAAAAAAAGGACACATAACCATGGCTTCCCACTGAGAACAGGTCACCCACCTTAAAAAATTAATAAGGTGACTTGCCTGTTAAAATAATTGAAATAGGTCGGGTAGTTAATGACTGAAAATATGAAGTATGAATCAGAATTCCACTCAGCTGGATGTTTTAAGAGAGGACCTGTTTTTTAGGGTTGAGCAAAGCAGTTTTGATAAAGAAAACTCGTGTTTAAGAATGCTGGTCATTACTTAGGTTTGTATTTCTGAGCTCAACCAAATATAAAATGTCAATGTGAAGAGAGATTATATGCTGAATGGTAGGACCGTAGGAGTTTTGAAAACAAGCTTTCTTGAATACTTTATGAGATGCTTCATTCTTTTGAGATCATTTTCTGCTGGCTAACTTGGATCTTTATGCCTTGAGAGCCTTGTTTATTCTTTGTGGTGTCCATCAACAGTGTTATTTCTTCATCTTGTTCTTTGTCTGCAAGGTTCAGTTGCTGCTGAGATAAAGCTACATAAATAAATGTTGTTGCAGCAATGAAGCATCTTCAGTACCTTGGTGCATCTAATTTCATTCTGGATCTTAGAAATAATCTTGGTGGACTTGTGCAGGTATGAGTTTGGCATCCTACTCTTCTCATATTTTGTGTAATTTCTCCATTGTCTGTGAAACAAAATTTGAGGAGAAAGGCTTTTCCTTCCACTAAAGGAGTTGGTTTGCATTTGTCAGACCATAGTTTCCTACTTTGTGGTGCATTTTATTTTTCTTTTTTCTGAGAAAGAAAAGTTTCTCTTATCTGAAGAGTTAATTACTAAACCTTTTTCCACAGATAGGTCTAAAACAGTTTTTCATTTTCTTGGATATAGATTTCGTTAACAACATGGAAAGGCGAAACTCCCGATTGAAATATAAAAGGCATGAAAGCATTTCAACTGTTTCCATGAATTCCTTTGATTTTTTACATCCTGAGATAGATTGATGTAAACCAAGGAGGGAAGGATTACTTTTATGGGATACTGATGAATATCAGACCCAATTAGGGTTTTAAAAGCCTGTGGCTAATGGAGATTAGGGTTTCACAGCTTGCCGCTAGGGTTCCCAGGGCTTAAGTTCAGCTAAGGTTGAGGGGAATTGAAGAATAGGTTCACACAAATGAATTTTACAAGTCTAGGGCTTCAATCCAATTATGTACCTCATGTATTTTCTGCAATTTTCTGTTTCAGAACTAGGGCTGTGGTTGCGCGAGAGATGGGGATGGTTTCTAGGGTTTATAAGGGTGGGGATGCTACTGGCTGTAACTGAATTGAAGGCTTGTAAAGGATAAGTCTCTGTCGGGACTATTCTGTATCATTACGTTCAGGTATGATCTCTGCAGTTCTCTTTAAATTTGGTTTGAATGGAATAACATGTTGGAGCAAATAAGGTTTGTATGGAAATTACAAGATCATTGA